>NW_005187488.1:2048207-2050175 GCF_000239375.1 Pundamilia nyererei | reverse complement strand
TTTATCATTACGGTTTGAGACACACCTCTTCATTCAAAAGCAGAAATGTATCTGATGAAGCAACGCGGTCAATGACAGGACACAGCGAGGAACTAAAGCACTGCATCATTATGCAAATGTGATGGACTTTTTTTTTTTTAATTAATCGTTTGTGGTAATCCACCTGGTGACTGACTCCCTGCTGACAGTGATCAGAAATGAGGGTCACATAAAGAACAGCAACCTTTGAGCTCATTTTACCTGAAGCCACTTCAGCAAAAAAAACCCGTTTGCTTCCACCTGGGTGCTGTAGGGGAAGGATGACTTGCCGACTATAGCGCACTTGAGCAAAAATAACAATAGTGGCAGTGTGAAATTATGCATTCAAGTGTTTTTTTTATCCTTTCATTTGCCTTGTTACTCTGGCTCCTCTCCTGTAAAAGAACAGGTCGAGCAGCGCAGCGCGTAACATAAATACCCCATCTCCAGTTGTTATCACACAATTGGAGCCAGAGAAAACAGAAAATTATGCATTAATACAAGCCGAGTTGTGTTTCTGAGTGACAGCTGAAAAGAACACCTATATTTGGAATCTGACATTTTGCATAATTACGTTCCTACTGAACCTCAACAAAAACAGACGTGCCCTGACAAAGGTATAACTTGCTTGTGAGTAGACAGGCAGCGTTCCCCAGTGAGCGCAACATCCTAGAATAAATGTATAAATTGGATCTCCGTCTTTGACCTCATCATTTACCCGTGCCTTACCTGTTAAAGTGTTCCCGGTATTCCTTTGCCACCCTCTGCATCAAGGTCTTTAATCTAAAAGCAAATTAGAAGACAGAGAAATACCACACGAGTTGGAGTCTAACCTTTTTTTTAGCTGTTGGCTGCAATTTGTGGGCAGATGCAAACAATAATGGTCTTATCTGTATTTGAAAGCCATGCACTTAAGCTCAATTATTGTGGTGAGAGTGGGAGTAATTTATAAGAGTCATGCTTTTTAATTTCAGTGTTCTTTTGTACCTGCCACTCTCCTCTGTGGGGTCCTTCTCATCGATGATTGCAATTGCCACCAGTTTGCCTGAGGTGGAAGACAAGGATTACAAATCACAGTCAGACACACAAAAAGGACGGTGAAAAGACAATGGTGGGAGGGTAAGAGGTTCCGGAGGAGATCTATCACCTCTCAATAGGGGAAGAAGAAAGGAAGGGACACGGCGAGCACTTTGCTCATTCATCACTCAAACATTAAGCTAGCTTAGGCTTTCTGCTCGGCAGAATAGGAAACAAGTGGTCACTTTGTGGTGGGAGAGCTATTTCAGTGCCATTCAAAACCCAAACCCACAACAAATAGATCTGCTTAAAAAGCACAACAAAAAACTGTTACACAACTTTAAAGGTTTGTTACTCGGCCTGATATGCTTTGATGCTACACGTCCCTTGCTGCTTGGGTGAGAGTGCCAGCCTGCCCCCTGGTGGTCACTCACGTTGATTAGATGCCAAGAATGAGGTTATATGAAGAAAGTGGCCAGCTTTGCATCAGGAGAAGGAATAATATTTAACATGTATATTCAGTGAAATTATAGTGTATATCTAAATAACTTTGATTGCGGATTTTCTGTAACTGCTGGTGGAAACAGAAAATCAGAGAGGAAAAAATGTTAATTTATGGTTCAGTTGGTGTTTTTATTCTTCATGGGAATACAACCTGTGGAAATGTGTATAATTAACTCTGTGCTGTGTTTGAGCATGAGCACAGCAGCATCATTCATCTGTGTATTTCCAGGAAGATTAGATGGATTCTGCACAACTCAAGTTGGAAAAAGGACAAATTAAGTTTTACAATAAAATTGCACTACCATGCAAGTATTATTTAGACATTTATGGAGTATTTTTAACAATGTAGCCAATTTAATAATAATTTACTATGGCAAATAAAGCCACTCAAGTGCAGCAGTGTTCAAAACCTCTTTGTTTTTCAATCCT
>NW_005187488.1:2034044-2047233 GCF_000239375.1 Pundamilia nyererei | reverse complement strand
TGTGTTGCATGTTTTTTTGCTTTCAGTATGCTACCAATATAGGTCTCATGTGCTCTAAATCTTAGCCCATAAATTACAGTTTCAAACTTTTCAATGGTTTGGTCACACTGGGGCTGTCGCGGGTACCAAGTTCTGTGCCAGTGTGACTTACGATGTGTTGGAGCAGGGATTTTACAGCATGAAATGTCACTCCTACAGCTCCGCTGAGCCCAAGAGCGTGAAATCTGATGCTTTGTTGAAAAGGCTTCAAAGACAAGGCTGGCAAATTCACAGATACACATCAAACTTAACAATGTAGCCTTTAATCAGTTACAGTGTTTATCCAATTAAGATGCTATGGAGACCGTGTTATATGCAGAACTGTTAAAACTAACTGGAAAGTCTGCTATATGGATGGGCCAGAAACTAAAACTGCACACAGTAACACATTTAAGCAACATTCAACTGTTGAGCATCACTGATCTCAGCAACATCAGCATAAAGGAGGAAAACACTGTATCTAATATTAGAAAGCACAGCTTTCTCTGCACAGACCATCAATTTACTGCCGTTTAAGAGGCAGTTTGTATTTCACTCTTGAGCTTAAATTTCCTTTTAGAGGAGAAGTGTATGTACATTTAAACAAGCAGAACATGGGCTATATCTGGAGGGAAGGGATACTCTTTGCTACCTTAGCCCTGGATATTTTTACTGGATTTTTTTAAAAACAGCAGCTCTATGTTGTTTGATTCTTAAATATAAAGTTGTTAAGTGGAAGACATGTTTAGAGATTCTAAAATATTAAGGGGTTTTACAATGTAATAAAATGAGGCAGGCAGTCTGAGCAAAGCCATGTATAAAGTGCTGATGCAGTTCAAATGATATAAGCTGGTATTCAATCTGTAATCACTTTGGTTCCACAGTCATAAAGATTAAAAAGGACACACACATAAAAAAACACATTAAAAGTCCCACATCTTAGGCTCACAATTAACAAAATACAGCCCTTTAAAAAACAGTCATTCTGCAGAAAATTGATCTGTATCTATTCTGATAATAAAGCAAAGACATAAAATGTCCCAGTGCTGGGTTTTTAAAAGTGATCATTGGCTGCATGTCTTGTTTTCCATGAAAGGAAACTGAATATTTTGAGGTTTTCGGTTCATTCTTCTATTTCTCAGTGACATTTCAGCAATTAATCTACTAACCAAACAACCAAATGAAACTAGACCCAGAAACTCACGATTCCATACATTTTGAAGCAGGATATTACAGTACTGTGCAAAAGTCTTGAGCCACCTGTAAACTTTGCTTCTAAGGAGCAAGACTTTCTCCAAATCAGTTTTAAAGTCCTCTCATGCAATAGTTCTACAGGTTTTCTGATTATTATTGTTACGTCCCTCTGCAGCCTCTAATCTGCTCAGTGTGTTCAGCTGGTGCTAATTGGCCACACCTAGTCAGGTGTGGATAAAAGCATACCTGAGGCAAGCTTCCCAGGGAGCTCACTAGTCTTTGCCTTGGTGGCACCAGCCATTTTAGCCAACCTGATAGTCCATTTTAAGATAAAACCTCTTTTCACCTACACGCTGGTATTCGTCTCCTTTTTTATGTTGCGGCTTTTGAGCCGGGTCGTAACAATTATTCAGAGGAATGATTTTGTTTGTTAAGCTCAAAGCCCTAACATATAAATAATTCAGGCATAAAAAGGCCACCTAACTCAAGGGTCTACATATGACAGTTAACTTGGCAGGGAATTTTAACTGTATTTTCATTATTTTCACAGGTTTCAATAGATCACTGCATCTATTTCTCATTTTCTTAGCAAAATCTAAAGAAATTAGGGGTGGCTCAAGCCTTTTGGACAGTATTCTATTATAAACCCTAAAACAATGCGCAAAGGAAAATGAAATTCAGGAATAAATACGTTATATATTGAAAAAGAGCATACGCCACCTGTTTCCCCCAGCTCATACAACGTAAAGCCATCAATCTGAAGGTATCCTTGGAAGCGCTCCTTGTTCACCCACAATGATAAGCTACTGTCCTCGTACTCTGCAACACAGACAGGTAAGATCTTTCAGAAACAGAAGCACAGAGCTCATCAACATTCAGCCCGCAGACTGCCTATAATAAAAAGGGAAAGCAGAAGAGTGTATTGATGGCTGGAATGTAAGAAGATCAGCGTTTGCCACCTGTATGCATTCTTGGGGAACAAAGAGCAAGACAGAAGCTGAGCAGTCACAGCCATAGGTCAGATAAACAATGACCAGAAACTGTTTTGACAGCCAGCTGCCTCTGGCTTAACAGTCAGGCAGGGTATTCAAGATCTGAAACAGCACAATGATCTATGACTCAGAGCGAACAGATTGGCAATCGATGGAGATGTAAACAATCAAACGCAACAGATGGCCAAGTCATAAATCAAATAACAGTTTGTTTAGCCTTGACTGTTCACAGTCACATTTCCAGATTAATTACTATTTATCAAATAGATGGCTGTCAAGAACATTAAGAGGAAAAATACTGTAATTTTCATTCACAATTGATGCCTTTTCCCCCAAAATGCTGGCTAACCTGACCTAATTTTCACAGCTAAGGAAAGAAAAACATCATATTTGGTTTGTAAATGATTCTGCAACCATACATTTATTTTTAACACATCTGGAGCAAATGTGTAATTCAACAGATGCAACAAGAGAAGAAAAAAAATCCTATCAAATGCACCATATAAATAAAAAAAAATAAACAAAGACAGAAAAATAAAAAATTACTTCCTGAATGCGAGCCACATGTTGTTGCTCCTCTAACATCTGGAGGCAACACGCAAACAGGAAGCAGAGAATGTCCCTGGAGGGTATAAATAGGGTGTAACGAAGCTGCTTAAACAACACCGTTTTCTCCAGCTGAGAGGCTACAGGACGCTCATAATTGATGTCAAATGTAGCCGGGACCTTATTATGACACGTTAATAAGTTACCGTGACCTTTCGCTACCATCATAGTAATTACAAGAACACTGATGACTTTTAACATGATTCTCATCCTGCAGGGCTCCAAGTGAGCTGGAAGCATAATACTAAACATGACAAGCTAAAACCTGGAACACACTTTTAAACCCCCCCAAGGTCGTAGCTTACAGTAGTATTAGAAACTATTCCTCAGTGATTATACTGTGCAAAGGGAGCGGAGCCTTGCTGTTAAGACTGCTGAGTCAGTGGATAGGGCAGACATTCCAGAGAGTTCTTTCCACAGATGTTCTGGCTTTACAGACAGCATGCAGCTTCCCAACTTTACCCCAGAAGCAAAAGAAAGCTCGGAGGCCCCATACTGGGGTTGTACAGCCTGATCCACCTCTACACCGACTGAACCTGCTTCACCTTGAAACAAATTAGAGCTGCTTTCTTCCCGGGCGCCACCCTCACAATCTCCATACTGCCCTACAGGAGCCCTTCAGCCCAGAGTTCACACAGTGGGAGGTGAGAGAGAAAGATGAGGGGGAATATAAACAGACAGTGGGTGGAGTGAGGATGATCCAGTGTCAGAGTTTGGAGCAGAGGGAGGAGGCAGCTCTGACACATTTCAAGGATGAAGGTTAATGGCACAGAAGACCTCCAAGACAATGCAAAAAGTGTAGAAACAGAACCACAGGGGGAAACGCATAGAGAGGGGAGGAAGCTGCTTCATAAAGATAACTCAGACAGCGTACGATCCAGGAGACTGACGTGTTGAAATGTGACACAAAGCTCGGTGTAATGATGAGAAAGCAAGGGTAATTTGCTATTATAAAAAAAGAACACATAAGGTTTAACAAAGAAGATGCTTTGGCTCAACTGCTGAAAGGAAATAGGAATACAACAACAAATAAAAAGAGTGTGATATAAAAATATTTTATGTATTGCTCAGTTATAGGATCGGGTAAAGATAAAGAAAAAAAATGATGCTGTCAGTAGCTAGCAGCTCATATTCATGTAAGGTAATGCTTGAGCAATCAAATCAAACAAAGCTATATCGGTTATAGTTAGTTATATTATTTATAGTGAAGAAGAAGCCACTGTTGGTGACAAATGCCACATAAATACAAAAATATAGAAAAGTTGACAAGAGCCATGTAGTAAGTAGACTTACTACTAAAGTAAATTCACTGAAGTACTTCACTGTATTCCTACTTTAATTACGCCACTGTAATTTGCATGCAACTGCAGAATATGGAACCCTGACTTACGAATACCCCATTTAACGAAAAATTCAAGTTATGTAGGCACTTAACGGCAATATTTCTGCCCGTGTTACGGCAACATGCCCGCATAACGAAATCCGCTGGCTCTGATTGGCTGAGCCCAGAATGCCTACAATGCCTTCCGGATCATGTGACAACCCCCTTGGCTTTCGTACTTGCGCTTCGCTATTCCACTTAAACGGTGTATTGTTGTTGCAGTTAGCAATTAGCCAATAGCCTATCGGTCACTCAAAAGGCGCGATGGGTGCTTCGACTTAAGAAAATTTTCGACTTACGAAAGACCCTTGGGAACGAATTAATTTCGTAAGTCGGGGTTCCACTCTACATTATGTACTTATAGCTCAGCAATAAATTAGTAATTAAACATTACACCAGCAGCTGGAACAATAATTTGATCATTTTGACCTAATAATTTGACAATAATTAAACATTTGACTTATGTTAATCATGTCTAAATACTTTTGTCCACTTTCCAAAAACAATTATCCAAAATAAGATCGTGAAATCCACGGTCACAATTTACATGCAGCATCTCTGCCTTTTTTGCACTTCATACCCCATCTCCCACCCACCACTCCTCTGTCCAAACAAAGTAAAAACAACAACCAGTTATTGGGCTTTCCATCAATGTCATTCACGCTGACCTTGCCAACACTGCAGATTGCAATAACCAGTGAAATGAAGGCTGACCGTGTGCGCTGTACCAAAATGTCATCATTGTGTTATCACCTGTTTAAGTGTGATCTTTTCTGTCATCACATTCACAAACTGTTAATCATCCTGTCATTTACATGATCCCAATAAACATATGCAAACACATTCGGCCTCACAGCTGGCAGCATTATGAATGTTTCCATACAAGGAGTGGAAAGGCCAAACCATTAACCACTGAGTCAGATTAACAGGAAGCCTTATGTGGAGCTCTGAGCATTAGGAGGACTCAAAGACCCAAAAACGTGTCTGAAGACTGTTGGCAAGTGAAACAGTTACAAATGCCGTACTGTGCATGCTGACATATATGCTAATTATATTTTTCTGCTTTCTTACATGTTGCCCAGTAGCTTTCAATGCAGCTACACAATGATCAAAACCACTTGGCCTTTGAAGCACAATAGCAGAGCAGACCTGTATAACTGTATGAAACAGAGGATTTGGATAATTAAATATGTATGAGCTTCTGTGTTCTACTATATCTTAACAGTGCTCTTCAAAAGGGATGCCGCTATTTGTGATGCGCACTAAAGCAATCAAAGCTAAACAATAACATGTCAAATATCATTTTACACAAAGCGAGAGCTTGTGTTTGGACAGTGTGGTTGTGCTCAGTGGGACCCATTCTTTAAAAACAAGAGTGCACAGCAAGAACAGCAAGTGTGCAGTGAATTTCTAATGAGTACTTTGAATCTGCGTATTCGGAAAATACATATGAAAGCAAATAGTTGGCGGGGGGGCATGATCAAAGTCGTTAGAATATCTTGGCAGCTGTCGGCCTCTAATGCTAGAAGATAAACAACAATGCAGCAAAAAAAGAACGTGTCAGTTTCACAGTATAATACTCACACGCTTGACTAAACGTCACAGCCTGCCATAAAACAGTGTCACTAGGTGCCTATGCAAATGGGCTCATAAGTTTAGCCATATAACATTTTCTGACTGAACACCATGCAAAGTGAGGGCAACAGCAAACCATATGAGGTGTGGTTGACTCATTTATTCCTTCATCCAACATTTAGCCAGCAGACCTTCAGGGAGACTAGAAGCATACTACAGCAGATGGACAGAAAGCCGAGGCTGAAGGCTATGAGTCTTTAAAAAAGCGAGGCAAACCACTTTCTTAAATTTCTCTTTTGCTATCACTTGAGGTAAGTGTCTAATGCTTAATGACTCAGTTTCTGTGCTACTATACTAAATAATCAAAGTTTTTTTTCTTCTGCAGTTTCCGAACGACTGAAAAGGACAAAGAAAGGAAGGACACAACCATGTCATTTTGCCATGCTTCTCCTCTCCTCAGTCCTTGACAAGTTTAACACACCGTCACCATGGCAATGCTACAGATTCATCACATCCTCCGTATCAGAGTCCTAGAGGACTCTGCAGAGTGTGGAGTTTTTGTGGTTAACATCTACTGTGGCGAGCCTCTTCTGCTGAGATTCTGGTGCGTGAAGCCCGCCTTCCGAAATGGTCAGGTGGAGCAGATGGATGCAAACGCACAGACCGCAACGCAGATGGATTTTGTTCTCCGGGTCACACACCGTGCGCCTGACCTCCCTAACAGCCACTACTGGGGTCCGTTTGTGTTGTCGCTGTGCCTCGACGCTCTTCGCTTCCGGTTCCGCCTGCCAACTCGGGCCCAAAGCGGCAGAGAAATACAAGAGATCATGGAGGAATGCGGTGAACTCATGTTACTGCGCTGAAAGCTTTCAATTATGACCCGAAAAAGCAAATCCTCTAAAGCTTTTACGCATCGCAAATGTGATTTTCTTTTTTGTCTGCTTTGACTCGATGGCTGATGCAGCGATTCACCTCTTGGCTTTGACTGCATACACACTACCAGCTCTGCGCTCTTCTTTGGTCGAATCTGCGGTCTCGCACGCCCACTCAAGCCAGTTCATCCACCCTGGCCTGCTATGTATGTCCGCCCAGAGACAAACCGCCACAACATCACTGGCCTAACCACACACACAATAGTGGGCAGACCCTGGGGTGCTTTATGATGGGCCAGGCACACCATAACTCAGTGTGGTGAGGATGAAAGAGCAGCGGCAGGAACGGGAAAACTACATGAAGACAGCTCTGGTTACAAAGTTTATGTGAGAGGCGAGAAGGAGGAGGGAATAGCAGGCGGGAGCAGGAGACAGCATGGCACCCTACTGCCCTCTAGTTAAGCTATTAAACTAAACCAATTGAGAAAAAAAAAAAAAACAAGACAACAGTAGTGGACAAAGCCTAAAGCAAATAAAATACTTACCATCATAGGTAAAGTAGCCTCCATCTTTAAAGACTACGACAGCAGGAAGCTCTGGCAAAGATACTGACTGTTGAAAACACAAAAACACCACTTTAGACAAAGATCCATAAATCATATAAAATATGTGAAAAACTCTTTGTACTGGGAAAAAAAAACATCAGAGCTTGTAACGTGTGCAATCCCAGGGCAAGAGACATGTTCAAAGAATCTAAAAACATTATCTCAAACTAGGAAAATATAACTGCATGTGTCATTCCCAAGTGCATTAATGACATGTTTGTGAGTGTATCTTTGTGAAATTAATTTCATACTTTCTAAAGACGAAAGATGATCGCCTATTCAAAGCATTACCTCTGGCAAGGCTTCCTCTGAAGCAGAGAAGAAGTAAGTATAGACAATGAGCTCAGAGGCAGCGTCGTTGTACTTCTCCTGCAATAGCAAAAAAAGAAGGAAAAAAAAAAAAGGCTTTCGGTATTCAAAGATTGTAAATTATCACTTGAAGGTATTGCATAGAATGAATTCTTTCTTATATTATGTCAATGCTGCAGCATAGCATTGCCCCTATGATGCAGACTTTTGTGTGGTTGCTAAAGAATAAAAGAATGAAAGTGTATTGCTGTATGTTGCTTACTTTGAGAGGAGAATCCCCACCAACATACACAAAAAGCACATCGTGCCGTTTCATCATGTGCTCAAACATCTGCTTGCTGGGAAGGGCTCGGACGGCTGGTCTGATGGAATAAAGAACAAACAAACAAACAAACAAACAAAACATAGACAGGAGTTCATTTTGATAAGTATTTAAACCTCACAGAGTACAACAGTGATGTGTAATGTCCTAATCTTGGTTTCTGTGCTGCTAGCACCACCCAGTGGCAGTTCAAAAAACCACTGCAGTCCTCAACCCGTCTCCGAGCCAAGCTTTTGATCAGCCCCTCTGTCACGGATCTAGTTTGATTTCCCTCAAGGAGGGGAGAAATCTGTCAGGCTCACTTGATACAGTGGTTTAAAGTGGAGCATCAGAGGCAGAAATCCATTGAGCTATGAAACAAATATGGCCTGGGTTGATAAGCTTTTCATTTAGCTTGGCATGTCTTCCTGTGAAATAAGGGAAGTTCTACTCGGCTCTCAGTTTCTCCTCATGTTGATTTCCAAGTGTTGTTTGAACCCTGTAACTTACCCTGCCACCCTGTTGGCAAACTCTACAATATCATCTTTTGTCCTCGGTCCCTTGTAATTGTAGGCAAGATCACCCTTTAACCTGAAAATAATAAGAAAAAATAGTGAAAGACTGAATATTTCATTGAAAACCCATTCAACACCTTTCACTGTTTTGTGCCAACAGAATGACACCGCTTGCATATTTATGTGAAACTGAATAAAACGGGAATTAACTGCTTGGCAGTCATGCATTCAGGATTTGTATGAAAAAAGAATATTATGCAAGAGGTGTACATCGAACTAAATTTTCTGATTGGACCGCTCTTTTG
The DNA here is from genome assembly GCF_000239375.1 of Pundamilia nyererei. Classification (NCBI taxonomy): domain Eukaryota; kingdom Metazoa; phylum Chordata; class Actinopteri; order Cichliformes; family Cichlidae; genus Pundamilia; species Pundamilia nyererei. Next base: position 2,038,560 of record NW_005187488.1, on the reverse strand, counting down.
ACATTTTAGAGTAGATTCTTTTTGCTGTTTAAGCAACACAAATATTTTTTTCCTTCTACTGGTTCTTCCTCATTTCATATAGCAGGTGCCAATTTTTTGTATGCTTTTCTAATGTAGTGTTGGACCCACCTTTGCCCACTTAAAAAATCCTAAATTAATTGGTGGCATAGATTCAGTATAATATTGGAAACATTCCTTACAGATTGTTTACCATGTTCATATAAAACCAGTACACGATGCTACAGAATTGCTGGCTGTACGGCTCTCCCTTTCAACCTCATCCCAAAGGGGGTTTTGGTCGAGAGCCGAGGCGAATGGAACATACAAAACCCGCTGGCATGTCGATGGAACCGGCTTCAGATCATGTGTGCTTTGTGAAATGGCGCCTTACCCTGCTGGCAGTGGCTATCAAGAGATGCACACGGTCAGCAACAATACTCGGCTCGGCAATGGCATTCGAATGATGTTCAGTTGGTATTAAGGGCCTTAATATGCGCCAGGGAAAAGCATTCCCCACGCAATTTTACCACTAACCCAGCCTGAAGCGTTGACACAAGGCAGCTGGATGCCAAATCGTGACCCTACCATCTGCGCATTACAGCAGAAATCTAAAGTCATCGTACCAAGACATGCTTTTCCACACTTCAGTTTTGGTGAGTCACAGGGAGTGAAGCCTGGTTTGGTCTAGCCAATCAAGTTTCAGCGTGTTACGCATACTGAGATACTGATCTGCAAAGCAATCATGCTCAAAATAGTTGCAGTCACTTTTCTTTTTTGGGGGGGGCCTTAACCAATCAAGCAGTTCTCCTCTGACCTCTGTCATTGACAAGAACAGCCCATCACTGGATGTTTTTGTTTTTTATATCTAATTTTGTAAACTATGGAGACAGCTATTGTAAGTTAACAGGAGTTAGCAATTTTTGAGAAACCATCGCAATAAGCAGTTTTATAAATCCACCTGTTCCCTTTCATGTTATAGGTGTCACATATGTTATACGTTGAATATAAGATATGTGGTATATGATGTGAAAAGAAAACAAATCGAAAACCTAGAATTTAATGCCAGATTAAGCCTTTCTTTTACAGACGTTTACATCATAATTTTGAAACTCTGCCCATGTTTTATATTAACATCATACCTTTACATATGAAATGAATGCCTTTAACAATAAAAAGCAAATTATCTCACTTAAAAGTCTGTGACCAACATCTGAACTTAAAAACAACAACCTGTCATACAAACAGCATGTTCTGGTGAAACAGCACCTACCAGGAAAACCCTGTTCACCGCAAAGGTCAACTTAATCTAAATCATTACACCTCCAATAGGGAAAAAAAAAAAGACAAATGACTTTACCTAATTGAGTTCCAACCGAGAAAACTGCTCGAGTCGAGCTCTTACAACAAGCAAAATGCATTAAGGATTGCTAAGGTTGCATCAGCCCACGGCGCTTAATGAACTCAGGGGGAAACAGAACTCTAAATCAAGTCTCCTTCTGTCACCAAGGGAGGTATCTCGTGTTCTTCGATGGATGTTTCATCACTTGCTTGGTTTAATGTTATGAACCCTGCAGTGATCTTGTGGCACTTTCCCAAATGAGCTTGATGAAACTAAATGGGGAGCCCATTATGTTAGTGTGCTGATAAATGATTCAGCTTCATATAAATGGAGGGAACTCTGCTAAGTTGCAAGATCATTTATCTCATGTCAACATGAGCCCTGCCGTTAAGCAGCTGGTGTCTACCTAAATTCATTCATTTTATAATAAAAAAAAAAATGTCACTTGAATTTTAAGAAATGATTTGAAATAAATTAAATGGAAAGTATGCATTAAAACATTTGGACAACTACATTTGTAGTTTCACAGGTACACTCAGATATACTGTAAGAAAGGCATACGAGTGAAATCAAGAAGCTATTGCTAATTCTAATGACTAAAGGGAGTTTTGCACAATCATCCCACAAGAAATGTGTAATTAACAGCACTCTGAAGTGCCAAACTAATATAATTTTTTTTCAAAATGTGTGAACTGACTTTGTTACTTGGTTATGCCTTAAGGAGAAAGCAACAACACCTTATTCCCTCTTGAATAATTTATCTAAGGGCATCTCCAAAGGCAAGGCAACAAGGGAAAAAGCATCTTTATAATGACACAAAATACACGCAGGTACACTTAGATACAGGAGGTTACAGTGGGGGTGGGGTGGCTAAAGCAATAGCTAGAGTATAAAAATATAAATAATGCAACAGCCACATAACAAATTACAGTCCAAAATTACAACATGTTGGTGAAAAAAAACGCTCCTTTGATTAAATAGTGAAAGGAAAATTACTGAAGCTTCACAAAGACAGTGTTACCTGCAAAACAACTTTAATGGAATAATTAAATATTGTGTTCAAATTGAATTAACCTTTTAATAGCATATGACTTTTTCTAAGTGCTCAAGTATAATAACTTGTTTTTAAAAAACTGCTTGGTATTACTTCCCATAAAGTCTATAATGAGTGTGGGATATATTCAAATCATTTAACTTCATCTTGCATCTATACCAAACTAAAGAGTGGTACTTACAGTTTTATTGTGGGGTAACCACGAACACCAAACTCTGATGCCATTCCTGCAACACAGAAAACAATACAAATCATACTTGCTTTTTTTGAAAGGCTTAATCTCCACATCTTGAAAGACGTCTCTCTCTTTGAAAGATTTTAATACCCTCTTGTAATCTTCTTAAAGGATTCAAATGCTCTCCTAATTTAATCTCACTGCAAAAATTAAGTATATCTCTCTGAAGCATTACAGATTCAAAAAGAAAGACGCTTTCCTGTGGCTGGAGAATACGTGTCCATAGATTAATCTTGCAGTTAGCAGCTGCTTAATAAGACACAGAACTGTTGCATTTGTAGAGGTATAATTTTTACTGTAACACACTTGTAATATTGCTGTACCAACATCCCTACACGTCACACAAATGTCACAGTAACTGGCATTAATACTCTAATGTTTATATTGAAAGCATCATGATGTTGAACAACATGGTCCATTACAGAGAAATGTTGTCTCTAGCACATAAAGTAATCACCTGGGGGCACGCAAGCTCCAGGGGAAGACATTAAACTGCTACATGATTTACTCACCAGAGTAAGCCGTAGCATCCATCTTTCCCACACGAACCGGCGACCCTGAGCTCTTCAGCTCAGCTCCTACCTCATGCCATATTGGCTCTAGTTTTTTACAATAGCCGCACCACGGAGCATAGAACTGAAAGAGACCACAAGAATAAAAGAAAGCATTCTTTAGATCATGTACAACCTACTGTGAAGTCTTTCATATAATCATAAACTATATTAATAGCGACCTTAATATTGCGCTGTCAAGATTCACCCCATTGTTGAAAGGACAAACACAGCTGAGTTAAAGCATTATTGGTAATTAACAGCAGATAAAAAAGGAAGAACAATTGCAGTTGTTTAATTTTAAGCTAAGCTTGAAATAGTGGTTCAAGAACTGTACTCATGTCATCCCGTTTTCAAAGAACAGAGAAAAGAGAAGGTGCTTTCAGCTGGTCCTTTATTTCCCAACGGTTCACCACAGAGGATGGATCCGCATATTTGATTTGACACAGATTGTATGTCGGCAGTCCTTCCTGATCCATCCCTCCCATTTATCAGGGTTTGGGACGCTAGTATATTTTCATATTTTCTACATTGCAGAAGTCTGAACTTCATGATGTCACATTAGCAGTACAGATGCAGTGTCTTTAGCAAAACAAAGGCAGAGTTGTGGTAAAAATAAGGCACACCCTGCTTTTACTAATCAAATGCACTGGTCATTAGCAAATGTGAGCACTGCCATAGAAACAGACGTTTTTCCTGTCTGGAGCACTGACACTTGTTTGCCAGGAAGGGACGACATCTGCAATGCAGTGTCTAACTGTTCTTAGAGAAGGAAAAGCTGCTGTCCATCTGTGTTGGAGAGGCTATATGACCATTTCCAAATAATTAAAAGTGCATCATTCTACAGTGAGAACATGGAAAATTCAAGACAATTGTTAATCTTGCCAGAAGTGGACATCGCGGCAAGTTCACCCCCAGAGCATCTCAGACTCTACAGGCCTCAGTTAGCATCTTAGATCTTAACATTAGTTAACAGGCTGAAGTATGGCTAGTCGTTCTACAAGCTAGTAAATCAGTAGACACTGGGGTGTACTTAATTTTTCCACAAACTGCTTCTGCATTTTCATGATTTACTGATAATGACACTGTGTGATATGTCACGTGCTGCTGTCCATCTAAGGTTATATTTACCAAATTTTAAGACTTGGTAAGGAGAGCATTACTTCTATTATGTCCCAATATAAAAAATGTAGAATTGGCAAAAGGTCTAACTTTCTTTTTGCCATGACGACACATTAGCTACACATTAGCTGGTAAGATTTATAATACATCAAGGGTTAATGAAATATCCACAGATAATCCTTATGTACCCATATGTCTTCAAAATAAAAGCTGTT
>NW_005187488.1:1972031-2033693 GCF_000239375.1 Pundamilia nyererei | reverse complement strand
TCACGTCTTATTCCACCACCACAAAAAGATCTTCACACAGAGGTGAGACAGTAGCATGAGAAAGTATGATTCCCCATGCTCTTAATCATCACTTTAACCAGAGGGCCATTTAAGGTACCATTGCATTTTACAAGTTAGGCAGTTATGAAGCCGGTATGACACACCGTGTTTGTCTTTATCAGTGGACGTTAAGTATGTCTGAATTTATGAATAACAAAAAGTAGTGTTTTAAAGGCTTGTTTTATCTGGTCTCGTTTAGTGTTTGGTTTTTGTCTGTTTTTTAATCATCATCTTTATTGAAATGTTATTACAAGTCTATTATATTATATGTGTGACTATTACATGTCTTATGTAACTGGTTACGATTCTTTGTATACTTAAAACACTGGTTTGTATCTGCTCTCTTGTGCAAGTTATTTTTATGGCTTTTTCGGTTACACCATATTTTTCCTGTACTAATTTTACACATTGGTGCTTTATTGTTGATTTAATGGCTAACCTAACATGTGACCATGGGTAACAGTTACAGTGGTCTTTCTCCACCGAAAGCCAAAAGGATTACAAAACAGTTATTATGGCAATAAAAGACAAAGATTCAGTGTTAAGCAGAACTTGTTGACTAATTTTACGTAAAAGCCTTTTGCTCCAGTGATTGTCTGGTTTGTTTGAATTTCTTTTTAGGAGCTTAGTTTCCACAAATTACACAACATATAACAATTTCATCAGTATAAGAAAACAACACAAAAATAAAACTAATGTCACAATTCACCATGGAGCCCATAACGCGCAGCAAAAGCAACTTTTGCTACTTTGGGTGTCGACACAAACCCTGCTTTAAAGCTCTCAGAGCCCCCCGGCTTTGCCGTGCATGCATGACTTCTCATTCACTAATCACAGGGGACTGTTTGCACGACCCCCTCCCTTATGACATCCCACCCAGACTCCCATTGCTTCCGCAAGGGATGATTCAGACAGTGGCGTGCTGGATATGAAGTAAACCATAGCTCAATGGACCCAGATTAGAGTGTGTGTGTTTGTGTGGGTCCATAATGTCAAACTCACATCAACCAGCCAGACGTCATTCACTCTGGTGTCTTTAAATCTATGGAATAGAGAAAAAACATAGTTGTAACCATTCAGCTGAGACTAGACAGAAATGACAAGTTCTGCCAATCAAATAAATCACATTAAAATTAATGAATAATAAAATCAAATGAAATACCACAAAAGACTGTGAGTATACCATATGGGTAAATCTCCCCACAGCAATCCAAAGTCATATTTAACGTAAGAATCATATTCTCACATTTAAACTGCTGACATCTGGGGGCCTGAAAAAATCAATTAAAGCCTGTGGCGTGCAGACTACTCTCTGCCCATTGATGAGCTAATGTTTAAATTGTCATTGGCAAAATCATGAAAAATGTTCCAATACAAAGACAGGCTTATTACACACAAGAGAGATAATCTACAGAGACTTTTCACCACAGGCATCCAATTAAAATAAATAAAGCACTGTGCAACTAGAAAGAGAGGAAATCAGCATTACCACCATGTATTTTTTTCTGCTAATGCAACCACTGCAATGTGGGCACTTTTTACCATACAGGATTTAGAGCATTGCTAAAGTACAGGACGTAGGAGCAGTGAGCCACTTTGCATCCACACGGAGCATGATTTCTAAACTCGGAAGTTGCCGTAGCAGGAAGCTGAATTGGTGAATCAGTGAAGGGGGAAAAGCACATAGTAGTGCATCACTTACGTGTCATCTAGGTCTTCAACAAATGCAAGCACCGCTGAACTCAGGAAAGCCGCTATAACTGTGACGGTAAAAGAAAACACTGAAATCAGACAAGGTGTTTATCTCAATGTGAAGCTTTACAGCTTTAGGGTTTCTTTTCCTCCCCGGCATTAAACCTCATGATTGAAGCATCACCAGCTAAAGCTGTCGCCCCTCCGGCTAACTGTGCTTCAGTTTGAGCCGCATTTTCACCAACGGCAGCTGCAAGGGGCCTTTAAACTGATGCTGGGATAGCGGGTGTGGTCCACTGTTATTCATACAGGAAATACAAAAGCTGAACATACCTCCACAAGCCAGGGAAGCTTTTACTTCTGCCATTGCTTCGAGTGGAAACAGCAAGCAGGAAACAACCGCTAAATCGACCTCCCTCCGCGCATGCGCCGGGTTGCGCAGCCTCCTGAAGGGGTTACCAAACAAAACGGTTCCTCCTTTAGCTTTTTTTTTGTAGTTTAATTTTGTTTTAATAGTATTTAAATCACTTTTGATCTGTACCACTTACTAGATTTTTTTACAGAAGATTTTCATCGACGTTTACGCCATGTTTACGGTCTATTTTTTCCACTTTATGAACGTACACAAATGCAAAAATATAAGTATTTATACTGATGAAACTGCAAGTCAAGGTTTGTGATGCAGGTCGTCCTAATAAACAGGTGGTTAATAACAAATAATTAATGAATATTTATTGTGTTATGTTCAATTTAGTTTATTTTTACATTCCGTTGATAGAACATTTTTTCCACAGTTAAATAGAATAAGAAAGATTATCTAATGAAAACAACACAAGGTACTGATGTTGATCTTTCTGTTTGTTTGTTACGGGGGCCCTGGTTGCTGTAATTATTTACTTACTTCATCTTGTTGCCGTTTCTTATCTTACAGTTTCCCCCTTTTTTTTTTTTTTTTTTTTTTTTTAAATCAGCAACCTTTTAACTGTACTGAATTTTGAAGAAGCGACACTGATGATGACTACCTGTACCCACCATCAGGTGTCGCTCTAAGATAACGGGCAGCGGGCCAAGCGCCTCAATGCCTGTGTACTTCCATAGAATAAAGTGATCATATACAATAAATATCATCAATATTACCATACATCTCTCTGTCTTCACTTTGTTTGTTTTTAGTAGCATCTTAAATACATAAACATTAAAATACTACCAGAATAAGAGAATTTGCCAGTGATTGCCGTCCAAATTTGTGCACTGCTTCCAATAAGGCTGATATTCATATTTACAAATCATGATTTCCCAACCAAATATTCTCCAGTTCTTTGAGTTTGTGGATGAGTATTGTGCACTTATCACTGAATGCCTCTGAATCTCATATCCAACACTAATGATTGTAGCCACCTTGCTTCTCAAGTTACCCACAGTCTACATCTGCCGTTCTATGACCCTAAGGTCCAATCACTTTGTGCACAAAAGACATCACAGGACCATATGTTTTATTGAAAACATTTATTTGTTTTGAGAAGGTTTTTTGAATAATAATTTGTAACCAATACTGAATATCTTTAAGGTTATCAAACATGTTTGCACATAAACTTCATCTTAGAAGTTTATAATTAAGATTCATTTTTACAAACCAAAGGTTCATCTCACGTATGACGCACACAAGTAAATATACAATACATTACAAGGCATAGAATGGTTAGCTTCACAGAATGTGGCTGAAATTTACAAAATAAATAAGAATATTTTGTGTAACTTTATTTTCCTATTGTCTTCACTTGTCTCTCTTCAAACCTCTGGCTGGCACACCAGGCATGTAGCTTTGTTTCAGAGTTTCACTGGCACTGGAGTACCAGCGTTGTGTTGTGTTTTTCCTCATTGCATTGAATGCGTTGAGTACCATTTCAGAACTTCATATTCAAAATAAACTGAATGCCATAAGCTTGCAAAAGAGTCGTAAAGAAGGCAGAGGTCTTGCTGGATTTTTCATTATTAAATATGAACGCCTATGCTCGTTCATCAATATCAGCAATTTCATGTAGAACAAAATCTTGGTCCAGAAATTTTAGTGGGAAATTCCAGTTTTTTTTTCGCACCTTAGACAGAAATGCTTATATACAAAATCAGCATGTCATTCTTGTTCAAAAAACAAGAAGAGAAAGCATGAAATACTTTTGTATCCTGTGAAAGAGCTGTACTTTCTCACGGGGTGAATAGTGATCATGACTGTGTTACTAAACAGATTCATGTGGAGGATCGCCATGCTGACGGCTCATGTGCCAAGTTTGTGGAGGGCTGAATGCCTTTGTATTTGGAAGGGCAGGAACCTGGACACAAGCTGTTAAGTTACATTGTAAGGCCACGGTGACTCCCGCGGTGACAAAACCGCTGAAGCAAAGACAGCTAACACAACACAAATATACATTTTTAGCATTTGGGTCACATTCAAAGCATCTGCAATGCACCACTGAGTTCTCAGTTTCAGAAGTAAAAGTGCCCTCCTTATAGTACAAACATACAAAGGCATGAATTTTAACCAATTGTTTGCCTTTCTTCACAACTTTTCCTATAGAAACTTGTAGTACAGCAAAGTTGTTTGTCTTCTTTACATAAAGAGAGGACTTGTTCTGTAGACTCCCACACTCAGCTGTCTGACTGAACCCACTCATGTCATCTTACAAAAGTGACCTCAATGGAGCCTTTAAACAAAGCTTTCTTTGCCCCATTTTATCACTCATCAGAAAACAACAACAGCAGCAGTGACATGATTCTGTTTTCCACAGGCTACACTCACTCTTGACACCAAATTATTCCTTTATGGACAAAAAAAAAAAAAAAGAGCATTATTATGAAGCTACATGTTTAACATCACAATTCATAATTCAGACAAAACGAATACAAAAAACGTCTCATCAACATCAAACTCGGCAGCATTTATCTGAACACAAAGCAACAACATAACAACCAAACTTTGTATTTTCTTTATATTATTTTAACTGACAGCAGTCCAAGGCCCAACTGAAACATGAAAAGGAATCTCCTGCTGATGTTTATGCTGCTGGAGGATAAGATAACATAATTCTTGCTCAATTCACCATCATAATCAAAACCTCTGTGGTTCAGTCCTGGGACAGATGCAAAATTGAAAACCTTGCCACCCAGTTTGTGGACTGGTGTTTGCTTTGACTGGTCAAATAGGACTCAAAAAGCACTGCGCACACTTCAGTGCCTTTAATTTAGCAATTGCAACAATTTGTCACAGGTAACATCTCCAAGACTAGCTAAATTCCACAAGTGTCTATCATCAGAGCCCATGTTTTCTAGTTTCATTCAGCTTTCAGTGTACTCTCATACCAAAGATCCTGCTGCACGACACAGCAACAAAATCAGAGTTTTCCTGTGAGTTTTAAGCTTTTACAAAAACCAGAACATCTTGCTTAATGCAGGTGGAAACTGCACCACAAAAAAAAAAAAAATCCTATAAAAATCTCCTTAACAGTTTTTTGTTTTTGTCTTTTTTCCTAAGTGGCATCACTTCAGGAATCAGAGAACACGATAAACCTTAAAGATCCATCTCTTAGGTCCATGAGAGAAAATCATGAATGTTTCCATAAATTACTTTTGCTTCCCAATTTCCACTGTTGCATAGTCGCCACTACAATCACACCCCAACCTACAGATTTTAGTTCTTTTAAGTTGCCAAACAGCACGTTAAAAGTGTCACTGAGGATCTATACTGTGTGGCTGCCTCAGGTACATCATCTGAAAGCCTTTTGAAGTGGAAAAAAAAGTAAGGGTCTGGATGAGGCACATCGGTGATGTCACATAAAGTGGATGAAAACAAAGGCGTGCTGCTGTAGCGCTCCTCTAATACTACTGTGCAAACTGTACACCCAGCCAACTCCAAAATGACCAATGCTTATTTAAAAAGTTCTTAAAGTCGCTGGAATAAGCAGCAGCTACGTGGTGTGCAGCATTGCATAGTTGAGTTCCACTGAGGACTACATATTACAGCGTGACAAGCCATCATCGACAAGCATCTGGTAGATCAATGCTCATTCCAGGATGTCTGTTTCAAATGGGACCAGATGGTAGTAGGAGAGGTTGGTGACATATGCTTCTGTTTCTTCATCACACACATCTGTTTCCAATGGCAAAAACTCTGTTCCATCTTCATACCTGGCAATAAAATGAAAGACATACTGGGTTAACCCAGGCCTGTGCAGTTTACCCCAGGAATCAAAGGTGTGATGTAAGTGTCTACATCAAAACACTGACAAAACTTTAAAGCCGTGCTGCCATTTATGGGTGATTTACATTGTTTTTGTGTTTCTGTTAAGTACCGAGAGGAATGTGTTCCTCTTTTGCTTTCTACACACACCCAGGGAAGGAAGAGCTGCACAGACACACTTCCTGTGCTATGTGAAGCGGGTGGAGGGTCCTGGGGTAGGTTCACATTCTAGGACCTCTTTACTCACCAAAGCATTTATTGTATACACTCAAAGGCAAGCATGGAAATCCTCTCCTCCTTGTGAGAAGGCAAGTAGGTAGTTTCTTACTCTGAAGTGGCCTTCAAACCTACAACTGTGTTAAACTCACTCTGGTCCTTAATGTGATTTTAAACATAGCTTTCTTGCTCAGTAACATATGCAAAGGCAGATATAATAATGACTGAGCGATCCTTATACTCACGTATGTTCTACAGAGTCGGTCGATGAAGGTCTCTCTTTTTCTTCGGGGATACTGTTATCGAACACGATGGTTTCTGTGTTGGCCAGACAAAATCCATTGGACCGCATGATTTCTGGAAAATGCAGAGGGGAATATTACATCATCCTTAAAGAAATCATGAAAAATAACTGAAATGTAGTTATATTCACATTAAATAAGTATATGAACCTGATATCTTGATTGGACTGTCAAAGCATGGCTGGATTCTGTGGACTTTGTCGTTCCTTAGCACCTGATCCAGGGGCGACCGCTCAAAGAAAGTCAGCATCACCTCTGATCTGGAATACTAAAGAAAGAGGTTTTTGAGTACAGAGCTGATGTTCTCATGTAAGAAGCTTTTATAAGTCTATATGACATGCCATCAGATGAAATACCAACCTTGCATGGCATGTTGATTGCATTCTTCAGTAGCCTTTCCACTTCGTTTAACTTCTCCTCGATGTCGGTCGCTTCTTTGATTTTCACCAGCCCTGAAAGAAACAAAAAGAACTAAATGATTGCGGTACGCTGGATTTGGCTGCTGATTTGAATTCCTGTCAGTGAAATAAAGCTCTATTAACTTGATTCCTTCGATTTAAAACCATCCACTGGATCTCCATGAAGTGTTTTACATCCGTTCATGTCACAGGCCGCCGAGGCAGACCATGTGTGGGTTAGCGTTGAGGACCCAGGAGCAGACAGAGGCGAGGGGATGAAACTTTAAAGCCCAAAAATAACCTTTATTTTGCTAGTTGCAGGTGATAACATACAGAGTTAACTGAGAAAATACCGAGTCAAATAAGACCTAGAACTACAACTTAAACTGCGACAATAAACTATGATCAGACATGGGGTAAGAAACACAGACAACACGACGCTGAACACAGGAAGACTGAGGACGTAAATACACACATGAGGTGATCAGGAGAAGTGGAGACACAGCTGACTCGAATGAAACATAATGACAACACAGGGGAGAATTACACCGGACACACTAACATGAGACACCGACCTTCAAAGTAAAACAGGAAACATGACAGGCACAGACTAGACACTGAACTAAACCTAAGAACAAACTCTTAACCAGAATAACACTGAAACTTAGGATTATAATATTCAAAACAGGACAACTAAAGAATCAGAAAACAAACCATAATACAGAAAAAACACCAAAATACAAGAAACTGAAAATACTGGGTCAAAATGACGCAGAATCATGACAGTTCAAGAGCCCTGGATGATAAATAGTCTTGCTTTTAGCCTTTGAGCTTCCTTTGGGGTCAAACATTTTCCTTAAAAGCATTGCATTATTATGACCTACTCAATGTTACTCACTTCACCCGTCAGTCTTTTTAATGTTGTAAAAAGTGTATTGGAACAACTCTAAGACAGGGTGAAATTTGACGCAGCGGTGCCTTTAGTATAGATGTTTTTGGTGAGCCCTTATCATTTGTACATAGAGACGGATGTACAAAGAAACTTTCTCTCCATGAAAAGGCCAAGTGTAACTATTTCTGCACCTAGAAAATGAAAGAGGGCAGTCTCTACGACCTTTACAGCCATCACTGTGTTAGCTTTCTGTAGGTCAAAACACAAAAGCCAGACAGATTTTAATTCATCCCAACTCTTGAAAAAGACTGGCTCAAATGCAAGAGTCCTTTTTATTTCGGTAACCTTTTTCCTCACAATGCCCCATGATATTTACCTCTCGTAGGAGGAGAGAAAAACAGACCACATACCATTGTCCTTAGAGCAAGAGCAGGGTGCACACTAACACTGTAAAACTGCCACCGCAATTGCTGGCATTTGTATAACAGCAGTAATAACAGAGGAAAGTAATAATAGGTGGTGGAGTGGCTGCAGAACAATGTCTGTGATAGCACGCTAATCCTGCATAAAACTAGGAAGGCAATTTAAGAGGCAGTGGGAGCGTAAAATCAGCACATTTGGTAATAGAAGGCTACCGCCGATATGAGTGAGCAAGTCAGCAGAGCATCATTTACAGCCAGCCTGCTGACAAAGGGATGTGGTGAGGAGAATAATGATGAAGACTGCAGCCACAGGGATGTGGCTCTGTCTGAACTGACTGGGACAGATGAAATGTAGTCACACAGTGGTTACATGGAAGCACTGAGTAAGACGACCTCTATGCACACTCACAGGCTCATCCATTTATAATGACCCACAGTGATGACATCACATCCTGGGGGATGTGAAGAGTGATGTGGCAGTTGAATCATGACTAGGTGCCCAATCTGAAGCTTGTGTTATGCCCTCCTTCTGTTTAACTTGCAAAGTCCTTTCGATATCCGTTTGCCAGAGCGCGGTGCAAGAACAGATACAAGTTTTAGGCGAAGGATGTCAAACTCATTTTATATCGTACAGCCCACTTTGATCCTAAGAAGTGAAACTCCTGTTTCTGTTAGTGTAAAGAAGCTTAATTACACATTTATTCACTGAAATATCTCAATATAAGGAAGTGAAGTACAATTTCAACCCTACGTCTCAATTTTTCTTTGCGATAAAGAAATGCAAACAATCTGTCAGCATCTTCGGACTCAAATTGTAAGACATAAATGTGCAATAATACAGAAAAATTCTGGTAGTGCATTGCCCAGCCTGACTTGCGATTATAAAACAGAAAGTTTTTGTTCATTCACAGAAAGTTCTTTTAAACTAAAACAGAAATTTCTGTTGTAAATAGACACATCGGCCATTTAATTGTTTCTCACTTAGTTACATTGGTATGGTATGGTATGAATGGCCATAGGGGTGTTCTTTTTAAGTAGAGTTAAAATGTGTTCTTCACATTTTAGTTCACTAATTTTCTTCAGTTTTCTTCAACGATTTTTCTTGTTCTTGATAAAAACAAGACTATACCTAAATAAGTACTAATGCACAAGGAAAAAGCAATGACGAAGTTTATCTACACTTTTGTCAAATAAAAAAGAAGAAAATATTCAAGAGAGACAAGATCCAACCAGAACTAATTAAGATGTGTAGAAAGGCAGGGCAAGTTTGGAAGTGATTCAATCAGAAGTAAACTCCTTATGCAGTTAGGTTAGACACACACAATTTGATCTGGCCCCGGGAAACCGGGTGGGAACAGGGGTTCAGCTAACTCCCACGCTCCCCGTTTCTCATGAAAACGTGACAAAATGTCAACGTTAAAAGTAGACAAATAGACATATTACAAATTTAGTTTCCTAAATTAGGACAAAAACTAATTCACATTTTAGTCAAAAGTCTGTGATTAAAATAAATCAAAATTTACTGTCAAAATGAACACTGCTGTCTTTCACAGGCTGATTCTGGTCCCTAGGCCTTATGTTTGACACCCGTGTTTTAGGCACTTTAAGATGTTTTACTACTAAAGTTAGTGATAGGTTTGTGTCAATATTCAGTGTTGTAAACATGCAAAAATTAGATAAATGTGTTACAGATTGGTCCACTCGACCAGAAAAATCAGGGAGTAGTGTCAGTAAATAAAAGCAGCTGTATGGAGAGAAGTAAAAATTGTTTAAAATATGTAGCTGAAGTCAGAAAATAACCTCTTGGATTAAACAAGACAAGCTTCACAATGTTGGAAATGTGTCCATAAAGTTCATTAGGTTGTGTTACAGTTGTTCATATTAATTCAAAACCTCGGGAGGTTTCAAGTGTGAGTCAGCAGTTAACATCTTAAACGGAAACAAAGCCTTGATGACGACGTCACTGCGGAGACTTCAAACCACACCCTGTCTTGTTAGTTGTTATCCTCGGGGACAGATTTCAAAGTTTGTGTCCACTGATGTAGTTCAGTAATGTTATAAATTAAATGAAAAGTACACTTTATTGCATGCATGCACGCAGTCCATCGAGGAATGAATTATGAGGAATAAATCATAAGCATTTAATCTTAGAGATTTGGAGCGATCAAGCTCACAAATTGCTGTTCTTTTCTTCAGAGTCTGATCTTGGCTGTGTCTTTGCACATAAATATTTTCAAAGTGGGAACTAGTGGGTAGGGGTGACAACGATGGGACGTTTTTCACTGCATAATCTGGAAGACTGCGTATAACACCAAGACTCAAACATGTGTGATGTGCCAAAGAGAAGTGTGTGTGTGTTTCTGCCAGTTGTGCAAGTTGTAACCACTGTTAATCTGGTGTGTGTAGCTTGATTATGTGTCTAATTAGAGAGTGCAAATTTCAGCACGTAACTGCTGCCATCAGTTGGCTTCATACGGTGTTAATCAGTCATAAGGCCCAATGTCGTGTAAGCATGTTATTGTAGATGACAAATACTGATTAATGTTTATTTTAATCACACAGCAAAACTTTTGGATGAGAAAAAAATATTCATTAAAGAAAGTTTGGGGATTTTTCGGGAGCGGATTTCGTGCCATAGCTTTGGAAATCACTCTAACACATCAATCTTTACACTAATATTAGAGTGCTTCGCTAGATTACTGACATGCGTCTCATGAGTTTAACCCAGGATGTCTAATTTTCTGTGTTTGCTAGAATTACATGGTTGTAAACTGATTTTTCTGCTTGGACTTTCTGGTTATAGTGGTCCATGCACTATAATTAAACAACACTGTCATTGGTGGTATAGAGCAAATTATTCTACAGTGAAACTATTTTCACTTTACCCTACAGTGACCTCACAGCCAGCCATTTTGGCTCTTTTTAGTTGTCTCTTAGTAGCTTTCACTTTTGATTACTGTACTTCTATTTTTAAGAAGAACACGTGACTGTTTATTTACCTGGGGCTGCTAGTTGGTAAAATGTGATCAGTACCACTAATTTTAGTCATTATAAAGGTAGATTATTATAAAATGCCATGGTGACGAGAAGCTCTGTAATATTACAAAAAAATAGAAGCATGTGTATAACAGGAACTCAGCCGTCCCCACATCTTCCTCATGCACATTATCTAGTCATCCTATGTTGTAAGAGCCACATTTCACAGTTATCTTCTGCAGGGATCTGATAAGCTGCAGTCAGCAGCACAGTACTTAATCATTCAACCACTAACATGCCAGTTTGTCAACACATTATTCCCGAATACTTCAGTCATCAAGCCCCAGGCATGGTCAGAAAGAAGATGTTACTTTTATTAGCAAGAAGTTGCACCAAGTTGTTGCTGCAGGCCATTTTAATCTTAGATCTTTAATCACATGCACACTAGATTTCCTGTAAAATCTCTATTTGCAGCCGCTACGTGTATGCTGCCATTTGTTTGGTTTCACAAAGCTGCTTTGTGAAAAGCTGAAATGGCTCAGCTTGATTCAGCTGTCGTTAAGCTGGAAGTTAAAGGAAGACTTTGGCATTTCGAGGAATTTCGTTTCTTGAGTTATGCTTGATGTTGATAGTGTTGCACGTCCACAAAGCTCACCTGCCCCTCCGAGATCATTGATAAATGCAGCAATGTTGTTTTGTATTGATTTTTCTGGATTAGATTAAACAACTATGTTAAATAGCGATGTTTACAGATGACATGAGAGCAGATCGTGTACCTTTGAAAGGTGCTAGGTCAGGTGAATTCTCCTGTCTGTAGCCATTCTGAGCACATTAATGATCAAATTGCCTATTTTCTTCACTCTCATCTCTCATCTAATGCAAATTTTGATCAGACAATGCATGCACATCCCATTTTAAATGTCGAGTTGCATGAAAGTGATGTGCACATATTTTTTTAATTATACAGTGCATTATATGTAGTCTACCAATTTAATAGCCTCTCCACAGTGTCAAAGTGTCACCTTCACTTCCTACAACAGAGTAAAAATTGAGGTTGTATTATATTGTTTAGCATTCATATATTACTGTAAAAAAAAACAAAAGCCTAAAATAGAAAAACTGCTTCAGTAGGCAACAGAAGCTGACAGTTTGTACGAGTGATTTCAACGCTGTCTGCGTCTACATTCCTTGATCATATCTTGCTCACATTCCATGTGAGCAATCGCTCGCTGTCTGTATGCTCATGGGGTCACATGTAAGGCAAGTGTGATGAGGCCCTGGCAGACCAGCGGTACTAAATATGGGAAGTCCACTCCTCCGCAGTCGCCCTCTTTCTCATCATGACACAAGTCTGAAAAGCTCTGCACGCCTTCCTTGTTGCCTAGACGCAGCACAGAAACAGGAAAACATGACCAGAGCCAAAAATTGTGGCAAAGTGGACTGAGAAAGGGCAGACCTATGTTTTTGTTTTTCCTCAGGATCTTCAATCAGGGCAGCGATTAGATGGGATGCAAAGGAAATATTAAAAAGGGATAGGAATTCAGGAATTCCTCAATTCTTTTTTAACCCCGTGGCTCACAATCCGTCAATGAAATGCTCAAACCAGTTTCAAACACTAAAATGGTCTTGATGTCTCCTTCAGCTTCATTTATCATTGAGCTATAATCAACATGAGAGTGACAGACGGAATAAAGAAGTGAAAAGTGAGTCATGAGATCAAAAACGTCTCGTCCCAAAATGCATTCCACACTGCACTGGCTGAGGCGAAGCAGCTAGCTGTCAACAACTGTCAACTCTTTTAGTGCCTGAGCAGGAAGCCAGCCTTTCCAGTCCCAGCTAAAGGGATGTCTCCAAAACACTGGTATAGTGTCTCCAGGTCTCACTTGTCACACATAGTGTGTCCAGTCTTAGGTCCTAAATATTGACATAGATTAGAAACATGCTGTCAGCACAGAGCCACAGACTATTGATGTGACATCCTAAAGAGCACAATGTTAATTATTAACCTCCAAGGCTCTGAAGCCTTTCAAATTAGAACCGAGCCTTTGCTGATTAAGCTCTAGATTTTTCTTCGTGTATTCTGCTTTGTTAATCACCAGCACTTTAATCAGCCCTATGGTGTCAATGGATCATTTGCGAATCTGGATCTGACTGCAATGCACAAAAACGCACAAAGACTACAACTTCTGTACCATCTCTTGCAAAATGTAAACAGGAATATAATCTGCAGGAGGATTTCCTTTAGGGAGTCCACCGCAAACTCCAAGACAAACTTTTCAATTAGTTAAAAAAAAAAAAAAAAGTGGTCAGTGCCGATTTAGTTCGAGGTAGCTTCATATTGCTGAAAAATGCTGCAAAGGTCTGGTAAATAGTAGAAAACTGAGCTTCAATTATTTGACTAATTACATAGAAATGCCATCTGCAAGTTTAATTGCTCGAAATGCCAAAATTAGTTCTTTGTTTCGGGACTTCAGAGTAAATATTTCTCTTCTGGAATCTGAAACTCTTAGTGCTAAAGAGGACAGGGTGGCCAACTTACTTCCTACACTTACAGTATAAATGCAATAGCTACGCTCCTGAACGGGAATATAATAATAGAAATGAGTTCTTTCTGATACTGCTCGATCATCGCTTCCTGCCTTGTAGATTAGTAACTGTCACATGTTATCCGCTGTCACACCAACCTTCTATCAGTGGAGATTTGGACAGATCTCGTCTGTCCTCCGGAAAAGACTCCACCAGTCTCCTAAACAGCCGCCCGAGATCAGAGTAACTGCGATGCAAGTATAAAATGTTCCTGTCAGACCACTCGGTCCTGATCTCGAAAAACTCCTCTTCCTCTCCGCTCTGACTGATAATAAGTCTCCGGATCCCGTTAACCCAGCAGTCCCGGACGAACATGTTGACCAGGGACGTCCCTTCAAACACAGCCGATGCCATTCCTCCAAGCCGTCAGTCCAGCATGCTGCGGCGGGCCCGGTGAACAGCAGAATGAGGTGTTCGCGATGACAATGTCAAATACATAAACAAATAAAAGAAGGCAAGGCAACTTTGGTAACTTTTCGACCAGCCTCTGTGTCTGAGCGGCAGCAGAGTGTGAGCGAGAGGAGGATGATGGCTCAGCCCATCACAGGCGTAATCTCAAACGTGGCATGACTTAGAAAAAAAAAATAGACTTTAGAGCCAGCGATAACGCCCCTGAAAAACTGATTTGGTAATATTGATCCAAGTGCGGGTTTTTTTCCGTCAATTATTGACGACAAAAAAAAAAAAAAAAAAAAAAAAAAAAAAGAAAGAAAAGATCCAACACTAAACCCACACCTCTCAGAATAAGACACTGCTCCCTCCCTCTTTGCGCTTCCAGAGCATTTAACCTCACACTTGGATCAGCAGCTTTTCTTTCAGCGCAGTTTCCTCCCCTCTCCTTCCTTCCTCCCTCCTTGACAACAGGCTATTATTATGCAGGGAATGCAAAGGGCTGTGAGGACAAAACTGTCCATCTCCGTGTGTATAATCGGGATCGACAGGTTCAATCATTCATTTTCTTTTGCACACTGTCAACTAGTTATTGGTGACCCTGCATGCGAGGTCGCTGCTGTGTATTTCCATAAAAATCAGCACTCCTAATCTTGAAATGAGATGTTTGGAATGAACCACAGGGAGAAAAATGCCCAGAAAGGAGTCCAAAAACAACTTTTGAATGGACTAAAGGTCCTAGTTCTTGGCAGTGAGAAACTTTGTGTTTTTTCTTGCAGTTGTTTGTGTGTCTTTGTGGTCTTTGCATCTCCATGAGGTCCTGTTATGGCTTTGGGGAACTGGTTTGTATTTCTGTGGTCATTTTGCATCTGTCTGCAAAAAGTTTGTGTCTCTTTTCATTTTACGCTCCTCTCTGCAGTCATTTGATTACATTACACAGAGAACAAGCCCTTACTGTCTGAATCTAGTGAAGCAGGCAGAAACACAGGAGGGCAATGAAATTGTGCTTCTCCAAGATTCTTCATTTCAAACTATTTTATAACTCCCGTCTTCACAAAGTACTGGTATTTTTTGCCAATATGTAACCACAGCAAAATGATGCGCTGCTCCATGATGTTGATCTTGGGAGAGAATAACCTAAAGAGAGCCGATTTTCTTTGTATTGCTCACTGATGTTTAGCTGAGTGGCGAGACTGGTTAAGAGAGGCTTTGAAGGAAGTCAAAAAGTGGCGAATCAGCTGTACTAAAAGACAGTGGGGGAAAAGACTGTCTGCAAACACTTCTGGTAAGCAATTCATAAAAATTCCACGCAGGAAATAGCATGTTAATAGCTGGTAAAAGCAAGCTGTAAAACACCCCTTACAGTACAGGAACACAATTGCACCTGCACACGTAACAGGAATCATTACAGAAAAATGAGAATTGTTCTGTTGAGATTGGTGAAAGAAATTCTGAGATGTGTAATGTGCACATCACGTTTTATGAGACAGAGCAGGTGGTTGGTGCAGAGTCCGCCTTTGTGCCCCGTTTGTTGCTCACAATTGTACCTTTGTGAGTGACTTAGGATCATAATGGCAAACACGAGCACTCCCAACAAGGAAATCGAGCCAGTCGTGAAAGTATAAAGTTTCAATTTGCCACATTGAAGCTGTCCGAAGAGGATCCCTTCATATTTAACAGTTTAATATCAAGCTGTTTCATAGTTCCTCGCTGCCAGTGAGCACTCTTCATTATCATACTGTCTGCACAGAAAGGCTGCTATGGAAAAAGACTCGAGGGATTCCCACTTCACTGGAGGTCCAACATTGTCAACCACAGATAGAATTTCATTTTGCACTTCCCATGAAACGTTTTTCCCCTCTAATTTACAGTTTTATTATCTTGAAGCCTACTTACTGAAAGTGATTTTGGGTACTTGGATCCTCATAGTACTTTGTTTTGTTTGTACAACTGCACATCCCTCCATACATCTGGTATGGAAACATATTACATGTCCAAAAGAAAGCGTTAGAAATGTTACGGAGCATCGCACGAGGCATACAAAATTAGATGATCGCTTGCTTCACTGGTTGTTTACGCCAAGAACTGGGATAAAACACTATTCTCTCAGATTGCAGTACCAACCATTAACCTGCATCATAGCTGTAGCCAAAATTACAGAGTGGAAAGAAAATGACTGTCATTTAATATCATAGTCGCTCTGACAAGCACTGGATGTTGAATTGTCACGTGGAGGCGTGCCATGTTGTTTCATCTATAAGTGTTCGCAAAGGCATCCTGAAATGTAACATTCTCAGTTAGCCATCTCTTTAGCTTTTTAGAGGCCAGACATTAATATGAAGGTTATGTTGCACACCTCTAATGTCTGATCGTGTTTAAATAACCAGACGGGTCTAAATTCACGCTCACACACCAAATAAACATGAAACAGAGGGAAATTTACAAAAAAACAAACAAAAAAAACCCCCAAAAAAAACCAAAACACCCCTGCTCCTGGCCTCCTTTACTCTGTGCTCATAGGACAGACCCATCAGCAGAACCCAGTCTTTATTATATCCACAGACGGGGTTACCTTGTGTCAGAATGACACATGCAAAACACACAGGAATCAATAAGAGCCAAGTTGTCATTGCTGATAACCAGTGGACAGCAGAGGCGAAAGGAACATTTCACCTATTAGCCTGGGTGGTATTTCAAGTAGATACATTCTGCCTCCTTGAATGTCAACCCACTTTTTACATTTGTATTAGTTGGTTTAGTGATATTAACTTTGCCATTTTTAAAAACATTTCATATTTGTGTCTATCATTTTTTGCTTGTTTGTTTTATTGATTACTTCTATACAAAACCAAAAGTGAGTTGCAGTAAAACAAGAGTCTGCAGACAAGCCAGCAGTTCTTTTACATCCAAATGCTACTATAGGCAAAAACACCTATATGCTAAGATGCAAGTTAGGATGCTCATCACAGTTTAGCATTTTAACTTCATTTGGGATGAATGTTCAGCACCTAAACCAGGTTCAACTGGACTGTTTTGCCTTTTACTATTGCAAATTAGCTAAAAATATATTCTTAGCAAATAGCCCAACCTATTAAGATTGGAAATGACTAAAAACAGAAAATGTTTCAAAGTTAAATAAATCGGAGAACATGTCAGACTTTTAATTTGTTAGAAAACAACTCGCTGTGCTGCCATTGTGTCAAGAGTTTCCTACTGAAAAAGAGTTTGGGGGTTTCTTTTCTCAGCTATAAGCCAAGTGTGGAGATGCTACAAGCTACATATTTCATTTTAAGCACGAATGATTATATTACTTGAATAAACCACCTCGGTATAATCAGAAAGCCCCTTCTCCCCTTGTGTAATAATGGGATACGTCTGTTTTGAGCAGGGCTTCAATCTGTGGTTTGGCCACATTTATAGAGTCAGCACATTCTACCCCAATACCTCGCTCCAATATACGAAATTCCTCTGAAAGCATAAACTTTAAATGGAAAAATAGATATTTGCCTACTCACTCTTACAGACCGTTTAAGCCACGTTCTAGCACATTTGTCTCCCATTACAGTCATGAGACTGCCAAAGCTCTGTGAGGGAAGCCGCAGGAGGGCTTGATCGGCTTTGGTTTATCTGATGCATGGGTCCCCAACTGCAGGCCTCAAGGGCTGGTGTCCTGCAGTTTTTAGATGTGTCCCTGATCCAACACAGCTGATTCAAATGGCTAAATGACCTCCTCAACATGTCCTGAAGTTCTCCAGAGGCCTGGTAATGAACTAATCATTTGATTCAGGTGTGTAGACCCAGGGTGAGATCTAAAACCTGCAGGACACCGGCCCTCGAGGCCTGGAGTTGGGGACCCCTGGTCTGATGCATGAATGACATGTCATCGGTATGTTTGTGTTTCACTGTCCTCACAGGACAAAAAGGTTTGAACAAAGCTGTTTTTTTTCCTTTCTTGAAATCATTTAGACAAGAATATTGAGATGAAATCGCTCCATTAAATATAATCACAGTGTAATTATAGCTGGAGCCAGGAAACAGTGATAGGGAATCAACTAGTCTGTCCACACTATGTTAATTCTGGTTAAAGCCTGGCTTTCTGTTTCTCTTTGCTTCCAGTCTGATCTAGGGAGACAGTAGCAATAATTATACAAGGTAATCTCAGTGTTTTTAACAGTTTAAAACTACACGGTAAAAACAAAGAGCATCATTTGTCAGCTCTAAGATTTTGCAAACGAGGGCATAAAAAAACTGTCAAGGCTTTGAAATTGGGTAACTTCAACCTGAGGTGAACAAAGACGTTGTTTTTCATGCTCTGCTTCATTTGGCTTGGTTTTTGTTTAATAAATAATGACATGGTGTAATCGATTGATCTGAGGGTGTACTTTAGTTTTACCATGTCTGTGTTGTATCTAATGCGTGTATGTGCCCTTAATGAAATGGAGCTTGTGATTGAAACCTTTTTAAATGATGATCACACCCAATAAATACAAGTTTAGGTTCAAAATAATTCACATGAATTAGGCAGTATTATAAGATACAGTACACTAGTTCCACTTTGTAACCTGGGTGGTTTTACACTGTTTATTTTGTGACGCAGCTGTTGGACCTACAGCACTGCTTAAATATCGCCATTACAGGCTTTGACTGTCACCCATATGCAATTTTACAGCTATGCTTAACTAAGCACTTGAGAGGAGTAAAATTAAGGGTTTCTGCAACTCCTGTTTTCTAATTTGTTAGCTCTTCACAGACATTCTCCTCTCTGCCACACCCTGCACCCACACTGATGGTCTTAATGTCCACAATTAACTTCAAGTCACCGCCCAGTCTGGCTGAAGGTACAAGACTTTCTTGATTTTAATTTAAATTAGTATAAACCTAAAAATGAAACCAATGACGAATAACACTGTTCCTTCTGTTTCAATCCAGTAGGCTCCTGGTATTCATGTGGATGTCTTTTTGACACATGCCACCCACCTAAACACTGCAAAGTAAGCACCCCACACCATGGATGGAAATGGCACTCCACCCAAAACGGCACAAAAAATCTGATTCCAAGATTCCCAGATCCCAGTACTGATCAGGCATTTGCAGTGCACAGTGGAACACACCTAATGTCCATTGCCCCAACTGGTCTGAGTTGTTTTTGATTTCAGAAGGGGGTTTTCTGTTTGTTCTCATCCTTTAAAGCAAACATCAACTGAATATGCTTAGCTCATACTCCCAAACCCACTTCTTTGCCCTTGTAAATTGTATGTCAGCCCTTATTCTCTCAGAAAAGTAAACAAAAGAGGCTCGTAAAGCAAAACTGTTAAGAAGACGAGAAAGAAAAAATATGGATACATCTGTCAGGCAACAAATGACATCTGCTTGATAGGAGCAGGCGTTCTTCTTTTATTTAGAAGACCTGCCTAAGCTTCACATTGAGGAAGTCATTCTGAGCTATAACTCTATCTTTGTCTGCAGCAGCAGACAAAACCCAGTGAAGAGTGCAGAGGCTAGGGTGACAGCGGGTTAGCAAACTGCCTGAGTGTCTTTAACAGGCTCTATAATGGACTGCGGTTGTCTTCAGCGAGCATCTGTTGGACCCCATGTTTTATGGCTGCGTCCTTATTGTGTCTCCAGTAAAGCCCAAAGAGCAGAGGGCTGAAAAGTCAAGGTAGACTTAATGTCTGCTTGGGGTTTTTTTCTCAGGGAAATACGAGTTGCAGTCATGAATCAGATCTACCGTGTCAGTGTGCCTTTATTTGTGAAATGTCCATTCATCAGTAATGTGGCTGCAGATCTTAAAGCACAGTGATTGTATAACTGTGCAAAGGTGCAGTTTTTACCCATGCTAACAATTCAATTCAATTTTATTTATACAGCGTGAAATCACAACAACTATTGCCTCATGGCGCTTTATATTGTAAGGTAAACACTACAATAATACATACAGAAAAAAACCCAACAATCATATGACCCCCTATGAGCAAGCACTTTGGCAACAGTGGGAAGGAAAAACTCCCTTTTAACAGGAAGAAACCTCCGGCAGAACCAGGCTCAGGGAGGGGAGGGGCGGGGCCATCTGCTGTGAGCGGCTGAAGTGAGAGAAGGAAGACAGGATGAAAGACAAGCTGTGGAAGAGAGCCAGAGAATAATACAGGTAACAACATGTCCATGTATCAGTATGTGGTTGATCAGCCCATATGTGCATTATCACCTTTTAGACAAGTATTCTCGCAAGATGAAACACATTTTTCATCAGCAGCTTGTTTTGCATATGTTGTTCTCTGTAATCACAATGATGCTGATCAAATAGCATCAAAATGCTAATCAAAAGCATCCCTAGAAAAATGAAGACTGGAGCTTTAAAAGACATAATCACTAAATATGAAGGAAAACAAATTTGGTATAAATGAACTAGTTCAACTTAGGTTCTTAGGATTTTGACATATACTGCAGCTAGCCACTGGGGAACATTCACAATATCTTGGCTTCGCCTTTGGGTAGCTGGCATGTCACACAGCCCTATCCAATCTGGCTCTAACTCTGTGACAAATGTTCTGATTAAGGGTCTCATCATTTATGGGTATGGATCGAAATATAGCAGCAATCACCAGGACGCTTCGGACTTTCTCGACTTGAAACAGGATCTTGAGATCAGCACCTTCTCTCAAAGTATGTAATCATTACTTATGCTTCTAGCATTACAGCTTACTGCTGCTATTATTCGACACTTGTGCCAAACAGTGAAACGGTACATTATATGTTCTATATGCTCTCATTAAAGTCAGATTTATTCTAGATTTACAGTTGTACAGATGTAAAATTTGAGCAGATTTTTAACCTAAAATAAGGAAATAGGAAATGTGAAAATAAAGTTTCCTGCATCTGAACAAGGCCTGACAACATAGTTTTATGGACACTCTGGTATCTTAAAACTAAATGTTCTTAAGCTGCTTTGTTAAGTCAAATGAATACAGTAAAAAAAGATAAATGATATTGATGAAACGCAGGTGTCAGAAATTATTTTAGGCAAGAACTTCAAGCTTTACACAATATAAGTAGTTACACACCTCATAAATCATACAATGTAAGACAGACTGGTCTTTAGATTGCACGGCAGAATGGAGTATACAACATTTGCCTCGTACTGTATACTGCCATGATTTACTGGGCACACTGGGATGGGGCTGTGAACTAATGGAATATCTAATGTCTCTGTGAAAGAGACTTTAATCAGTTGTGAGACCTCCAGCTTGCAACTTTACCATATAAATCTGAGATAGGCTGCACGGCAGAAGGCCCAGGCTGTGAGTTACATCCCGAGGCTCTGTGTGTTTATACTCTGTACATACAGTGTGGATTTACGTGAGAGGGGTTCCAGTAAAACTCAAGTCGCGTTGGGTATTTTTCGGTATATGCTTGTTGTACTTGTAAACAAAATCTCAGAGTACTCAAACATACACAAATCAAGATGTCATCAAACACATGATGATAATAGTACCATCTGCAGTATCATCATTTGCCAGAAAATCTCATCCCATCTGCCAGGATGTCAGCATTATTGCCGTTATGTCTTCATGCTTCCATTACTTTGTCACTGTTGTGGAGCAGCCACAGGTGTCTCACAATACCACAATTTACTGCTTGATATAAAACTGTCACAAGTGGATAATGCCCAGCCCTTGAATGCGCTTGCATCCGTGAAAGTCATGCGGTTTCACAGAGCTGTGCGCCGAACAGCTCGCAACTTTTTGTGTTGCGAACATGATGTCTCAGATCTGTCTGACCTTATTTTGCATTTTGTATGAGGCAACACGATAAAGCAGATGTGGTGTTTGGTGTTTTTTTTTAACTCTGTCTTTCAGAGTCACATGCTGTTTTTCCCCTTTTCAGAAGGATTACCACTTTCTGATACTGGACTTGTTCTTGTTTTTCCAGGTCTGATGACTACCATAAGAAAAAGGCTGTTTATAGAAGTGTGTAGAAGTGTTGAACCGCTGAACATTTCTGTATTGTTTGCTAGGATGTATGGAAATATCTTTGCTAAGTTGTCTGTCATGTGTAGGCACTATACTGGTTCATCCCTTGTGCTATGTGTCTTTTTATGTTTGGATGATTCGTAGGTCAGTGTTAAGTGGCTTAACAAGCTCACACAAAAAGCACATTCCTCTAAGCTACAAGAACCTGACCAATGACCTGAGGATACTGTAAATAAAAGGCAATGAAGTTCAGGCAAAGAACTCAAGTATCACACAGTGACACGCTTTTACTTGTTCTATTTTTACCACAATAATACTAAGTAACTTCCGCAAAATCATTGCTGTTAAAATGTTGCACTGGAGATAAAACTGTAATCATTCATGTGTCATTCTGTTGAATATTGGCGCACACTGAGGTGCGCAATCATGATGCGCACGAGGGGTTTTCAGCAACCACATGAACCACTACAGATGATCCAACTGTAATTAACCTCGTGAGCCATCGTGTGGTAAAAGCAGACCGAACAGGCTCCAACAGCATGTCCTTTGCACGACTATGTTTTCAGTCTTTCTATAGCCAATGTGGTCATTTAAAATCCTGTATCCAAGTCTTCAGGTCGCCCATCTATTTATACAGAAAAAATACGAAAATTCAAATAAGATCAAGGACATCGTGGGGTATTTGTTATACATTTGTCTTTATTATCCTTTATTTATCCAGGTGAGATTTAAATCTAATTTCCAAGAAAGGCCTGGCCAATAGGGCAGCAAAAGCTAATACGACACATAATAATATAACAAGTAAAAAACAAATACTATATTGCATACAGACAAGTGAGCACAAACGTGTGAATAATACAAAATAGCAGATCATTAAAAGCCACGTTAAAAACAGTCACACTGGCTAAAAGAGCTATTCTCTCGCTTTAAATATACATACAGGACAACACATACAGTACACAAACAGTAAATATAAATTTAGAGTAACGCACCTTAAAATTTCTGGTTAATGACTTAATATCTTGAATTGCGTATCTCAGAACACTATCTTACTCTGCAATTTTTCCATTTGTACGTTAGCATTTCGACATTTTAAGATAATAACACGAAATTTGCAACTTAAAAACTTTGGTTAATAATTTTACATTTCAAATTGCTTATTACAGTTTTTTCACTCAGAAATAATTTGAAATTTCGAGATACTTAGTAGGTGAAAAATTTGACATAATTACCAAAAATTTATAAAAATTTTAATTTGGCAGTTGTTCGGGCAGGGGGTGTATGTGTGTAATGTAAGTGGCTAATCTCCAAAAGTTGATTCTGTTCATCTGGACGTAGCGTTTTGTGGGAGAAACGTTTCGTCACTCATCCAAGTGACTTCTTCGAAGAAGTCACTTACTTAGGTAAACGTTACTTACCTGGATGATTGAGCATGCATCAAGACGTAAGTGGCTAATATGAAAATTTCAAGTTACACAAGCACACACTCTAGTGGACAAAGAACAGACTTCAGTGCACAAATTCTGACTGCGATGCGCCGCCAAAACACCAGAGGAACGTGTCAGTATTTTGATATCATTGTACCCATGTGGAGAAAGTAGCCGAAGAAGAAAAAGCCCCCTCAGCTGAGGAAAATGGCCGACGTTGAGATGGAGATCTCGTCCAGGAGAATGAATAATGGCAACGAGCACGTGTAAGTTATTAAATTACAGATACTTAAAGTTTGTGGCAGTAAGTTATAGGCCTCTTTCAGGTCGAATATGAAGGGAAGTGTTATCATTGCCGGGGCTAACGGAGTAGCAAGTTCACGTTGTTGCCGGGGCATGCTCACGATAGGCTAACGTTCTTGGCTAGCTAGCTAATGTTCTTCAGCGCGGCTAGCACTAAGTTTCGGTGATAGCATGTAGAAGTGTACCTCATCCGCGTTTGTGTGTATTTGCGTCAATAAAGTGTACCTGCTAAGCCACACGCAGTGTAAGGTTTGTACTCGCTCCCAAGCAGCTATCATGTAATGTAAGTTAGCATAGCAAAAATTATTCAGTGGATGTAGCTGCTTAGCACTAACTTTGCTAAAGACGGTTAGCATGTCAGAGCTAATGAGTGAAAATCATCTTGGCGGTCTCGCTCGGAGAACGAGGGAGCAAGTGAAGGTTACACGGGGATTTACCGAGTGTCACTCTCTCATCAACGAGCGATTCTGATCAGTGTTTCTACAGCTTCATGCTAAACTGACCACGTTATATAATCCCGGTATGCCCGATGTTAAACACCTTACGCTTACCTAAAATGGTACACTTCGGGCGATGATGGGTTAAACTCGGAAATGAATGTTGTGTAAGCTATGAACTGGTTTTTAGACTAAATGTTCACAATGCCTGCAAGTTACCTCGAGGAAAGAATAGCTATCTTTATGATCTTTTTATGTACATGTATTAAAATTAAAACTACTGATCACGTTGTATGATGTTTGTTACTGTAAATCGTGTTCACTTCATTGTGTGTTAAAGAAATAATAATTGGACAGAGTTTCCTATTTTTCCAGATTTAAAGGGGAAAAAAATAATAGTGCCACAAGAAGATTTGATGTGTAACTGAAATTTTTAGTTGATTATCATAGTGTTTTATATCCCAGACACTTAAACTTAAGCACCTGTCAGTATTTTGGACAGATGGCAGAACTCTGTGCTTCTCATTTTATGGGATGTTATCAGTTGCATTCAGGGTCAGGCATTGCTATGGCCGTGTGTTCCTACTACCAGTCCAAAAACAATATTTGACACAGCTGTGTCTATTTTTTTAGACCTTTGTTTCCTTTTGACTTCAGTCAGCCAAATAATTTAGCACTAAAGCAATTAAATATTCTTTTTTTTGAAACAGGAAGCAAGATCTGGAAAGCCATGAACGAAGTGGAAATGAGGACAGCGGCGACATATCTGAAGAGGAGGAGGAGGAGGTAGGGCTTGACAATGTGAGGACCTAAATGCCATCAATTGGTGTCATCTCTTTTAACACAAAACTCAGACTATACCAAACTGTGCTACTATAACTTGCTGTAGGATCAACTTTTACCAAAATTTAGTAACACTTTTTGTCTACATCAGTCATTCTGAATACAGTCTAGGTTGGTTAGGTGGTAAAAACTCAAAGAAAACAAGATTATATCTGTTTACACCATAACTAAGAATTACAGAGATCATCTGTCAACTAAATTGATTGTTATCCTGGTATGTTCACATCCTAGGAGGAGGCTGAAACTAATGGCGAGAAGACAGAGGAGGGGTCCAAACATCACAGCAGTAGCGGTAAACACAAGCGGAAAAAACACAAGCATCGCAGTAAGCACAAAAAGCACAAACATGCCTCTGATGAGGACAAGGACCGCAAACGCAAGCATCGTCACAAACATAGGAAACACAAACGCAAAGAGGGCTCCTCTCCCTCTGCCGCTGTCCTCTTTGGCTCCTCTACTCATAGAAAAGTTGAATCTTCTCCTTCTTCTGGAAATCCAAGTCTGGATGACAGGGCCTTGCTGGAGGATTTGGAGAAACAGAGGGCCATGATCAAAGCTGAACTTGACAGCCAGTTGATGGAGGGAAAAGTTCAGTCTGGCATGGGTTTGATCCTTCAGGGGTATAACTCTGGATCTGAAGAGGATGGAGATGCAAGGTTCAGAAATGGAGAACCACGACAAAGGGGCAGCTCAGGTAAACCTATATCACCCAGAGGAAAAAGTGGCAAATCTAGACGGGACTCAACAGAGGGCAGTAAGTCTAGCTCCAAACGCCGTAGTCGGAGTAAGTCTGCAGACAAGCTAGCCAAGGAGTCTAAGCAGGACAAGGTGACCAAAAGCACCAAGGACACAGGTGTAAAAGACAGAGGGCGAGGAAGGAGCAGGTCAAAAGACAGGAAGGGTTCACACAGCACTGATAGGTCCAAGGAGAGAAGGAAGTCCAACTCTCCTTCCAGCTTCAGGGGAGAGCAGAAAGTCGGCCGCACTGAAAAACGGTCCTCTCCGCAGCGGGATGACAGACCCAACCAGGAAAGAGTGAGCCGACGGTCCAGATCGCCTGGACGAGAACGGCCAAGTCGCTCAGACGCTGACCGGGACAAACGGCCAGCCAAGTCACCATCCAAGGACACTTCTTTAGGAAAGGAAAACCGCTCCCCTCATAGACGAGGGGCTCACAGCCCTGCAAGGAAACGCAGTGCTTCCCCTCGCCATAGAGATGCCCGCTACCCTTCGGCTAGTGCCTCAGAAAGGATATCAAAACAGAGCCACTCTCCATCCAGAACTAGGTTCTCGCCCCAGAGACGCCGTAGCCGCTCACTAGAGGTCAGGAGGCGAGATGCTGAGAGACAGGAGTCACCACTGAGGTTAGTGCACACCTCTGGCTTTTCCAACGTTTCCCATAATAAGCTGATTGTGACAGATGACAGAATTGCCTTTCAGTTTCAGATGAATAAAAGTGAGTTTGCAAAAATGTAAAATATTTGAGTGTTCATTTATAAAAGCTAAAGATTTTTTATTTTTTTTAAACTGGAAGATAATGATATATTTAACTTAGTTTAAATGCTGATCCAAAGTTGCGGAGAAAAAAAAGTCTTGAAGGCGCAAAAGTAAAGTTATGACAGATTTTGAAATATTATTTTTTATGTTCTTCCAGGAAGCGCTCTCGGGCAGATGTTGGACCAGGCAGAGACCGATCGCGTGATACCAGTCCGAGATCATCGTCTCGCCGCAGGATGAGTCGCTCGCCTCTAAGACGACGGTCCCCATCGCCGCGCCGCCGCTCCCGCTCTTCCCCCCGCAGACGGAGCAGGTCTCCACTGAGACGGAGGTGATGGCCGCTCACTTTTCACTCAACTTGTCTACATGTGACAGAAGACATTATCCCAAGTCACAACAAAGCAGTTCTCAAAAGTCGCTGGAGAACTCTTGTGTTTCTCTAATTAGTTTTTGGTGGTTCAACAGTTGTTTAGATATGAATTCTGTTTATATCCCTGTCTGCTAGTACCTTTCCCCCCTCTTTTCTTTTTGAAGTAAATAATGATTCCTGTCATCACGTCTGTGCCTCACAGGTCTGGGGAGAGAGACCGATATGGTCGACTCCGACAGTATCGACGCTCAATGTCCCGCGATCGGGAAAGAAGACGACGCAACAGAGATGAAGACAAGTTCAAGGGAAGTCTCTCAGAAGGCATGAAAGTCGACCAGGAGTCCTCAGAGGAAGAAGTGTAAGTAAAAGTGATATAAAAACTAAGATCCGATCGGGTTCGCCATACAGAGTTCAAATTTGCTGTGAAACGGTGTGGTACAACGTCTCTGCAGCCATTCATATCAACCGCTTTTGGTGAATTAATGCTGGCACTAATGAATCAAAACAAAGTTGAGTCCTTAGCATTTGTAGATATTGATTAGAAATAAGACAATTTTTACCATCTCGTCTTTGAGGACGTCCATGATCTGTAGCTGATATCATATCCTGTTTCACATTAATGCATCAGGGCACGATTTGTTGCTTAGTCGTTAACAGGAAAGTGTTTCCTTTGTAATTTTAATTTCTGGCATGTTTTTGCAGTTTGGAGGATTTTGATGGTGAGGAGATAGATGAAGAAGCTCTCATTGAGCAGCGCCGCCAACAGCGCATGGCCATCGTCCGGGTCTGTTTATACCCACGCTAATTCATGTCTGGCATTTTTGTAACTTCTATAAGTGGATTTGATGAGTGACCTTCTTACAAACCTCAGCTGTTCTTTCCACCTTACAGAAGTACAAAATCGTGAACGAGGACACCAATCAGACGTCAGAGCCCAGCAGCCCCCAGAGCAGCACGCGTAGCCGTTCGCCCTCACCCGATGACATCTTGGAGCGAGTAGCCGCAGACGTGAAGGAGTACGAGCGCGAGAACGTTAACACCTTCGAGGCCAGCATCAAAGCCAAGCACAACCTCATCGCCCAGGAGAAAGATGGTAATGTTCCAGTCAGAATGATGACTGTTAGCATACAAGGCCAACTGAATGAACCACACTGTCAGCTGTGAGCATCCTGGTTGGCTGCAAATTCAGGGGATCTCTTTAAAATAGTCTAATGGATTATAGGAGGATGCAGATATGTTCTTTTCCTTCTCCTTGTTAGCATGGAGAAGGACTTGAATCTCTTAAAGACTCTTGTATGTTACCCTATTACCTGCTTGTCACAATAAGAGCAAGCAGAAGCCTTTGAGAGTTTTTTTTTAATTGTTATTATTATTTTATTTATGTTTTTTAGCTGAAATGTTATTTCCAGAACTACTGCAGAGGTTGAAATCTACTTTTTCGCACCTGACACTGGCAGGTGTATTGGCTGATCTGAGCATAAGTGGACAGCTTAAGCACAGAAGTGAATGCATTCAGGACACAGTAATGTCTGATTGCTTGAACTGCAGGAAGTCTGGGTGTGTTAGAGCCACTTGTTTTTAGCAGCGTGTTCTTTGATGTGTCCTTGGCCATACTACATCACTGCATACTGACCTGACATCCTACAAAGTATACTCTCTTCCTTTATGCGCTCCTGAATTTTATTATAAAGTTATTATAAACAGGCGGAATGAATGAATTAAAAGTGGGAGACCCCGTCTGTATTGTTTTGATTCTGCCATAGCTAACATATGAAATGCATTGCATTTCCCACCAGTTTAAATCAACGCACTTGGTGAATGGCAATGCTGTTTATTTTTTGTTTTGCATATGAAGCGGAAGAATCCAAATTTAAATACCAGTGACCGCTGAAAACACAGAGCTTGTTTAAAATGGTCAGTTTTAGGCCAAATACAAACGTGCCTTCATGTGTTATCTTAGCAAAAAGGAGACAGCTTGACCCAGGTAACGACAGACTGTTCTGCGCTGTCCTTCCTTTACTTCCACCCCTCACTTAAGCCTTTGAAATTTTTCTGAAAAGAGATTTGAGTCGCTGCCTGTGCCCACTTGATCACTGAAGAGCACAGTCTTCTGTGAGCATGGCGGAGAGATGAAACCTAACAGTTAAAAGCTCCTTCTGTCAGAGATGGCAATCTTTTGGACAGCCTGTTCCCAGTTTTCTGGCTGTGATTTTTGTTGAAAGCAAAATGGCACTTTTCAGTTTTGTTTTGTTTTTTTTCTCTCTTGGTTTTGTCACGGTCCCTTCAGCAGAAATGAATCAAATCAAGTTTATAAACGTGAAATGTGATTAAAAAGCGTTTTTACATTACTTGAAATTGGAGCTAGGACGCTGCATTAATATTGCTTCCCTGCAGTTTGGAACAATTTGGTGTTTTCATTTTAACACAGGGGCATGTTAAAAAACGTCCAGTACAGGAAGTACACATGTCTAAAAGGGTATTTAGTGGCTCGTTTGTGTGAGAAATGCAGCGTTTTGTGATGCAGGGATTTTAATTTTGTTTCTTTCTGTCATGTGTTCATTCAGTTGCTGGCTTGTAATCCAAAGCCTGGTGTCTCTGCCACCTGCAGCATGTTTTGATCTCTGCAGAGTATGTGAATCAAACACAAGTTCCAGATATACTGTTTTTTTTTTACAACATGCTGAATGAGCAGAAACTCATCTTTTGCTGGTATAATTTGTTGTTGTTGTTGTTGTGTGTCTCAGGATCTAACCCGAAGAAGCCTTCAGCTCCAGACATGTTTACCGAGTCAGATGACATGTTTGCTGCAGACTTTGACGTAAGTATTTAAATACTGAGCTCAGTAGGGCATCTTAAAATCTTCACTTATTTTTAATTTGTGTCTTTGTGTCGTTCTTCAGAAGAGTGTAAATTATTGAGGTACACCAGTGAATTACTGACCTCTGTTTTTTCATGCTCTTTCTGCAGAGTGCCAGGATGAGAGCAGCAGGTGTAGGAAAGGACTTCAAGGAGAACCCCAACCTCAGGGACAACTGGACTGATGCTGAGGGTTACTACCGTAAGTGTTTCCTTTCTGTTAACTGACATTTTATGCTTGTTTAATGTCACCAGGAATGAAGGTTGTAGCCTGTTTGCGTTCGTCGCACATCAAAGTTTGTTTTTAAGTGCAACGAGAGACTTCATCTCAGTCATTTTACACATTTGTAAATTGTGTTGTTGTTTAGGAGTGAACATCGGGGAGACGCTGGACAAACGTTACGACGTGTATGGCTACACTGGACAAGGTGTGTTCAGCAATGTGATCAGAGCCAGAGACACTGCCAGAGCCGGCCAGGAGGTGGCAATCAAGATCATCCGAAACAACGAGCTCATGTGAGTCTTCCCATGAATGCCAGCATTTCATATCGTTAGCTTCATAGCATAAGTGCCTAAGTCATTTTTTGGTCAAATTGCATGTGATATTTAGAAAATTAGTTTTTTCTTGTTTTCCGAAAACACAAAAAAATGACTTAGGCACTTATGCTATGAAGCTAACGATATGTGAAAGTTATTGATCTGTTTAAATACCGTAATGGCTTCACTCCTGACAAGATGTATGTTTGAACAGGCACAAGACCGGATTAAAAGAGCTGGAATTCCTCAAGAAGCTGAATGACGCTGATCCCGATGACAAGTTCCACTGCCTGCGCCTTTTCAGGCACTTTTACCACAAGCAGCATCTTTGTTTGGTGTTTGAGCCTCTAAGGTACTCAGAGAGAGGACATCACATTCATTTTCATCATATTTTGAGAGGTGTGCTCTTCATTAATTACCTCAGCATAATTCATGAGTTTGTAAATTTTTCATTTGTAGCATGAATTTGCGAGAGGTGCTGAAGAAGTACGGTAAAGATGTTGGGCTTCACATCAAAGCTGTGCGTTCCTACAGCCAGCAGCTCTTCTTGGCTCTCAAGCTGCTCAAGCGATGCAACATCCTCCACGCTGACATCAAGCCGGATAATATCCTGGTATGACTCAAATGCTCAGTCATCTTAAATCGGCTCACAGAATGACCAAAGTAGTTGTGCCACGTGTGATTTCTATTCATGTCTTTAAAAGGTGAACGAGTCAAAGACCATCCTGAAGCTGTGTGACTTTGGTTCGGCGTCACATGTTGCTGACAATGACATCACACCATATCTGGTCAGCAGATTTTACAGGGCTCCAGAAATTAGTAAGTACCACTATTTATTCTTTTCTTTAAATATTCACCATTAATCAGCTCGTTTTAAATTTGAAGTTTGCTCATAATTTCTTCCTCAGTCATAGGAAAGCCGTACGACTATGGCATCGACATGTGGTCCGTCGGCTGCACTCTGTACGAGCTTTACACAGGCAAAATCCTGCTTCCTGGATCTTCCAACAATCACATGCTCAAGCTGGCTATGGACCTCAAGGGCAAGATGCCCAACAAGGTGAAATTGCATCATATAATTTCAGTTCCTTTAGTGATTGTTTCCCCTTTTCTAGATGAAGGGAGATGTGTTGCTCTACTGTGCACTGTTCAAGAAGACTGATGCAATGTTTTGGATTCTTTCCACAGATGATCCGTAAAGGATTGTTCAAAGACCAGCACTTCGATCAGAATTTGAACTTCTTGTACATTGAAGTAGACAAAGTGACTGAAAGGGTAAGGTGTTCTTTCTTGCCTCTAAACCATTCTTTTTCTTTTTTTTACATGTCCCTCTATTTTAATAGCAGTTTTAAAAGTTTTATATTTTTGTTGCTCAACGCCTTTAGGAGAAGGTGACAGTGATGAGCACCATCAACCCCACCAAAGACCTGCTGGCAGACATGATAGGAGGCCAGCGGCTGCCTGAGGACCAGAGGAAGAAGGTAATGCAGCTGAAGGACCTGCTGGATGGAACGGTGATGCTGGACCCAGCCAAGCGCATCAGTATCAACCAGGCTCTGCAGCACCCCTTTATCCAGGAGAAGATCTGAAACGCTGAACACCACACACTCCCAGAGCAACACAGACAGAGCCAACCACTAAACCTGCTCTGACAGGAACTCTGCAGTGAGGCAGCCAACTCACAGACTTCTGTTCAGAATGTCATGGATCTTTTTTTTTCGTCCTCAGCTTCATTTTGTTTATGGATGCATAATTGTGTTTTATTGTAAATAGATCATTGAAATGGTAGCCATTCTTGAAAACATAGTTTTTTGTTTTTTTTTTCTCAATTGTCACTGTAAACTTTTCCCTGATATCCAATGAGTTACAGTTTCTTTTTTTAATTTAACTGGCATCGGAGAAACAGATGTTTAAAAGAAAAATATGATTCCTGTAAATACTGTGTATGTCTATTGCATTAACAATCTCGAGCAGCAGACAGTTGAATTTTGTCGTAGTTGCAGACGTCCTAACATAAACACACCTTTCCTCTTTTATAACCACATTGCTCATTGTGGGGCGATGCATGCTTTTGAATGTGCACCCTTTGTGCTATAGATTTGCGTGGTGCAGGCCTGTAAAAATGCTCTGTATGTGCATCAGTGTCCCACATGTGACGACGACAACCTCCCCGCTCCACCACTAACCAGTCCTCGGGTCTCGAGGTCTGAGCTGAAGGAATAGATGCATATTATGGACTCCTTACAAAAAGTTTTTGTTTTGTTTTTTCTTAATTTTTAAAGCAGGTAGTCATTGTTTTCTGTTGCCGGTCGATTCCATTTTTAACCTTCCTCTCCCTCCAGCACTCTGGCTAGGTCGTGGCTCTTAAGGCTCTCACATTCAAGTGCCTCCTGTACGAGCCTAGTGTGTTAAAACACCAAACAATGCTGGCCGATTGAAGCCAACCCCACCTCTCTTCCACTGTTGTGTATATATAGTCCATAGTTACTGTCATTTCATGTATGATTTGTTTTGTTTCAAGTAAGTGGTTAAAAAAAAAAAATCTTGTGATTTCAATAAAGAATAGTTGTGGAAACGCTGCTGAAAGAGCACCTTCAGTATAAGAAGTTTTTAGTAATAAAATGTTTCCTATTGTATACCAAACACCCTTTCTTCATTTGAATGTGATGTAGCACTGTTCAGCTTGTTTATTCATAATTTTAATGGCTTTTCTGGTGTAGAGATGCATGAACAGAATTGAGAATGGAGAGGGAGGGGGTGTCTTACTTCACAGGATCCTCAGTCTCCGCTAAGTGAACTCTTAAGGATGCAAAGGGGGTGTTGGAAAAGGTGGCAAGCTTCCTTTTTTTTTTTTTTTTTTTTTTTTTTGAGAGGGAAGGAAAAAATTGTTGAGACAGCCGCAGCCTCTGAGCATCAAAAGTAAAAGCGCTCCATCTTGTATCCCATTGGAACAATTTAAAGGTCTCTTGCTCTCCCTCTCCGCAGTCTAACTGTAGCCTTCGTTCTCGTTGTATGATTGCACTTGTGTCGAGCTCCTTAAAAGCATAATGGGAGTCTCGCTTAGAAAAGACTCCCATTTTTTTTTTTTCTCGCTCTGGAAAGTCAGGCGGGGAGAGAGGGGGGGGTGGAAGTGATGCAAGATCTCACTGTGCTCACACTAAAAGGACTTCTGATTGGAGCTGATGGGCTGTCAGCTTTAAGGGGCCTGTAAATAGACGTGGGCTATAGACCTGCTGGCTTTAATCTCAACATAGATGAGGACGTGACTGCTTCTAATGTGAATATGTAACCAAACATGTAATTTATATCCATCAACTTCATGAGCTCCAACCTTACAGTGTAGTCTCTGTTGATGATCAAAAGAGGGCATCAGGAACACTCGCGCTTCTCTGAATGAATTTACTCATGTTGGAACATTGTGTTTACTTTTAATGGCAGAATATTTCCACACAGTAGTCTGAAGTAGCATCAGACTATTTTATTTTGTATCTTGCAGTCTTTTTCTTCTTTTTTTTTTTAATAAACTTGCACAATATTGTTCCTTTTAGTGACTTTGATTTATAGTAAATTGAGGTGGATGTGTGCAGAGTTGCTGAAGTAGCTCGGTTTCTTATCTTGTCTTTATGAAAACAGGCACAGAGTTCAAAGCAATATGTTTCATATAATATCAAAACCGCAGTATAAAGAAGGGAAGACACTTAAAATATAATTTCCATTTTTATTAAAACCATACAAACATTTGTAGTCAGTTATAAAAGAGCAAAGTGGCTCTTCTGGCGGAGGGGCAGCGCTGGGCACTTGAAGCTCCGCTCTGAGCCAGATCTACCTGGCCTCTACCCAGGGCCTGGGAATCCCTGCTATCAAAGTCAGTTCTGTATTGGCCCAGGATATCCCCTGCCCTAGTTCCTCTGCTAAAACTACAGCATGAGTAATGTATTTACATTATATATATATATATATATATATAAAAGCACAATAAATGTAAAAACAACAACGGAAAAAAAAAAAGAAAAGTAGAATGCATTTCGCAAATCTCAACTTTTCTGATATCCAGACTTTTCTTATATAAATGTTCTGTGATTTTTCTCTTTTTTTCAGACCCCACAAGACACTTTACATGTTTACTTTTTATTCTTTTCATAATTCACAATGGAAGATTGGCAGTGATCTCTTTCTTTTCTGACAGGCAGATACATATAAGGCACATACCTCTGAAATTTCCTTCTTTCAAAGGGAAATGATTTCTACTTCTTTGAAAAAATGAAGAAGAAAAAAAAAAACACACAACAAAACCAAAGAAAGTAAACACCATCAATGCACAGCTACAAAAATGACCAAAAAAGTACCAAAAAACAATAAAACAGTTTGTACCTCACTGCTTTGATGCAGAGTAAAAGGTAAACTACTCGATATTCTGTGTGCAGTCACACAAGACTGCAAGGCAATACTAACACTGTTGACAAAGTCACTGCAATACTTAATGGCAGTACACATTCTGAATTTAAGAGCTTTGGAGAGAACGATACGCATGATTTCCTATAAAACAAAACATGTCACTGTACAGCACTTTTCATTGGGAGCGGAAAACGCTGTGTGCTGTGGACCGCCATCAGTTATTAAGACAATTCAAAACCATAGAAAGTACTCAAATCAATCCATGTAAGCATCTTTCGTTTTTTGTTATTTCTTTTGTTTTTCTTTAAAAAAAAAAGCACCAAATCAAGGAGAGAAAGTCCATTTACACATCAGCTTCGAACAACCGTGCAATCCAACGTCAACAAAACAAACAGAATATAAAAACAGTTATATACACTTGTGAGTACCTTACCAGACTAACAAAATCAAGCCATTTAGATATTAAGTAGACAACAATCTACGGCGCCTTGAAGACTCGGATGTGTGGTCCGCGTTTTGGACTCGATACCGTGTCGAGGAAAAACACCACTTGGCAAAACTTGGTAGAAGCACTGAAACATTTACAGCTTCGCAAAAGGAACGTACAAACAAAAACGTAACAACAAATGTAAATATACCACTTGTTAAAACCTATGATATATAAAGTTGCTTT
Organism: Pundamilia nyererei; assembly: GCF_000239375.1. Classification (NCBI taxonomy): domain Eukaryota; kingdom Metazoa; phylum Chordata; class Actinopteri; order Cichliformes; family Cichlidae; genus Pundamilia; species Pundamilia nyererei. Next base: position 1,998,223 of record NW_005187488.1, on the reverse strand, counting down.
CGGGGCCTGTTGAATTCATGACCCGTGTCTCACTTCCTATGATGACAATGGATTCATTTGCTTTGTACCAGTGGGAGCGGTGCACGACTGATACGTGGGCACGTGGGCTAGTCTATGCACTCGTATAGACAGTGTTAAATGTTTCACTTGAGTACATGCATTTATTTTAATTTTATTTTTTACCGACAGGGCGTACAGCAAAAACAGTAACAATACACAGAATACTGATTCAAGGGCGTGAGCTTTTGCTCACCATCACGTAGTTTTACAAAGAGAAGGGCTTCCAAAAATAGCCTTCATTCCAGAAAAGGAATATAACTATTTATTTATACACAATTTTTGACACATCCCGTTTCTTTGTAGGATGACATTTTTACAAAATAAAAAAGCAAGGGCTTGGCAACTGCCTGTTTCAGAACACTTCTAAGTACATAAAGTTCTCATAATTACCGCTTTTAACTTTGTCTTCACATACACCAGAGTTTTTCCTCTTCCTTTTCCTTTATTTTTCTACGGGAGGAGAAAGCAGAGAGAAAGAGAGCAGCTACTGTATTATAGCCAAGAACTTGCTCTCCTCAGCAAGGGTGGTGAGGAGAGAGCTCATATCTCCGATGGCCATGTTGTTTAGGCCAGGGACCACACTGTGGAAGGCAGCAGATGCCCGAGGGGTGGTGAGGCGTGAGGAGGTCCTGGACAGACCCTGGAAGACGGAGGGACTCAACGCTCCTGAGACCAAGCTGCCCTGGTCATAGCCATCCTCCAGCATGGCACCGAAGTCCAGACTTACCCCTTCATCTAAAACACCGGGAACACTACCGTCCACTGTGCTGGTCACCTGATCTGCACCAGGGGAGAGAAGAGCAACCGAAACCCTGTTGCCGCTTCCACCACCTTGTCCCTCAGATGCAGCTATGGAGTCCAACAAGCACTGATCTTCCAGAACATGGAATGTGGAGGTCTTATGATCTGCTGGTTCGTAAGAGGGGCAGTCAACAAAGCCCTGCTCTAAGTATCCATGATCCTGGGACTCCAGCTTCAGCCCAGAAACTTGATTCGCAAGGGAGCAGCTCTCGCCACTCCTCTGCAGTTGTGCTTGTTGAGTGACGCAAGATTCGTTTTCATTGGTGCTCCCGGGACTGAGGTATTGCTGGGTTCTGCCCAAGTTCCTGTTGATTGGTGGATGAGGAACATGTACCGGGCGATTGTGATGAAGAGCAGACCCCTGGGAGAGGCTGGGGAGGTAATCCATGGAGGCTCTGCTAAGGATTAGGTTGTTTCCTACCTGGCAAGAGCTGCTGTTGTGCTTCTGATGGAAGTGGCTCTGTTTTTGAAATCCGTTGGAGGCCTGCTCTCTGAAGCCCTGGGGAAAAGGTCCATTGCTGATCTGTGTAAAATTAGACCTATTAAAGTTGTTTGTAGAGTTTTGACCAGTACCTCTCATTTCCAAGCAGGAGTTAGGTGATGTCTCTAGCTTCACTCCAGGGTTTACGCAGCAAGCACTTTGAGACTGATTAGCTTGGGCGCAACTGTTCTGGAAATCAACGGGTACTTGCTGCTGAATAACCATGTTTCCAAACCTGCCAAAAGGTGCAGACACAGGCCCGTGTTCTGTGCTAGGCCACCTTCTACACTGCGAATGGTGGTTTTGATCCCTTGGAGGACACTTGTCAGCACTCCCAGAGCTCACTTCATTCCATTGGATGGGAAGTTTACTGGGGCTCTTCCTCTCTCGTAACTGTTGCTGCTGCTGCTGCTGAAGACTATGGGACCCAGGGAAGGCCGTATTTGACCCCGGAGTTTGGATCTGGTCTATCTCCTCCATAGATAGGTGGGAGGTGTCCCTTTGGCTAGAAGCTATTTGGTCCTCATTGTGCATGTGGGAGCCATTGTCCAACTGAACTTGGGAGTGGAGATACTGCACCAGATCATCTGGTAATATATCCTCATCCCCAAGCAACAGCTCAGCCTCCCCATTGTCCTCCATTGCCAGAGCTTCTAAGGCCGCTTGTTCCGCAATGCTAGGGGTGTATGGCGAGTGCTGCAGGCCTCTGTGCAGGTTGCCTTCTGAGTGCGTGTAGTTCTGTAGGTTCAAATTTCGAGACTCAGGCGTACAGTGCAGAGCAAGAGGCGGAAGAGGGTGGAGGTTATTAAGGCTGCTGAAGCGCTGCACCGGAGGGAAACTACAAGTTTCAGGAGCCTGCGTCCGCACTGGGTCGCTAGCCCTCCGGTTTCCACTCAGTGGTCCCTCACCAGGGTAGAAGACCCTCCTCCTGTTACCTGCATGTCCCGTGTAGCCATTGCTGTACCCACTGGTGCCGTCACTGCAGCGAGGTGGCCTGACTAGAGGTGGCAAACAGTGGTTGCTACCACCCTCATCCATCATGGCCATGCGTGTCTTCAAGCTCATGCGCTCCATGTTGGGTAGAGGCGTAGGAGGCGGGCCACCTGTTGCTGCTGCATACTTGGCTTTAAGGTGATAGTGCTGGGCTGGGGTTAAATTGAGCATCCCTCGTGATCCCCCTCCTCCTCCCCCAATGCCTACTACTCCCCCACCTCCACAGCCCCCAACTGAGAACACCCCTCCACCCCCTCCTCCCACCCCACCTCCATACTGGCTAGCTTCACTGGACCGACGGGAGGCATCGGTGGAGATGGGGTCGTAAGAGTCGGTGGAACTGAGGTTGTGGTGGCGGCGGTGGTGGGCGGCTGCTGCCGTGCCCTCGCTCTGGGAAGCCTGGCTAGAGCGACGGCTGGAGAAGCAGGGGGAGATGCCGGAGGAGCGCCGGCTGCTGCTCAGGTAGGCTGAACTGGTGGCGCTGCCGCTGCTGTCACGCCGGTCTCTGAGCAAGTTGAGCACTGTTAGCTCTGTGCTGCCCAGCTCAGCATGAGCAGGTGGCTGAGGGGCAGACACCCCCCACTGCCTGCCCAGACAGGTTCCTGGGGAGACACGCAGACAAAGAGATGGGAATGAGAAAAGTTTGGACACGATAAAGAGAAACGAGGGGAGGGGGGAAAAAAGTGTGGTGAAAACGGGATATTAGTCAAAGATGATGAGAAGAAGCCAAATAAGTTAAGTGTAAGTGTGGAGAGATCTTTCAAACAGATGTTACCACAGACAACTGGCAGCAGTTGGGCCATGAAACATCACATTACATGCTATTCTCTCTGATATGATATACAGCTTGATATGGTCTTGATACCATTTTCCAGCAGAACAGTAAATTTTAAGCATTTGTTTTGCCTGAATCCTTCAGCCAGAAGATGAAATTCAGGATAATTTATCTCTGTGATTTGTGTGCACGGTCATGGTGAGGTGTGAATTCTGTTTACAGGTGCTTTTTAACTACCATGTCTTTAAACCATTCCATTATAAGAGGGTTTTTTTAATCTTCACAATCCCATTTGAGCTTCAAATAAAATGGACAAAATGACATTTAAAAATGTAAACGTTTCCCTTACCCTTCCCCAACATGTTGGGTACTGCAGAAGCTTTGGGGGGCGGTGTAGGGGACAGGGGCCCCAGCCTGGGCAGCGCTCCATTCACCTGCTTCAGCCTCTCCATCTTGATGTGCTCCATCCATCGCAGAGGGCGGCCGATACTTCGCCTCGCCTGGAGGGTCAGCATGGCCGCGGTAGCTGTGGAGACAGTGGAGTCCATGATGGGGGCTGGCTCACCCTCACACTCCTCCTCTACTTCCTCTTCGTTTTCCTCTTTCTCTTCGTCCTCCTCCAGCCCCTCCCCTGGCGAGCGTCCGGCGCTCACAGCAAGCTGGACTCCACTGCTGGGATAGGTGCTGATGGGGGACTGGTCACTGCTGCATGTAGACTGACCGCCAGGGCTTGGCTGAGACGTCTGATGCACGCCAGGAAAGAAAGAGAAGAATAAGAATAGGAGAAGAGAAGTGAGAAAAAAAATCAATATATTAGTTAAATAGTTAGGAACAATGACTCCAGGTTACACAGGTGAAGATATAAAGCGTTACAAATGATAACAAATGCACATGCACTCTAAAATGTTGGACAATGATCATTATTCATGAAAACGAACCATTATGAAACACAACTGTAGTCGTGTGTGTGTGTGTGTAATGATTGTGTGAAAGTTACTTTTAATCTTTTGGGGGAAAAAAACTTTAGTTTATTTAAGTCTATAGAAAGTTGGACCTTAAGTCATACAACCTAAAAACTTTCAGTGTATAAAATCTCCACTGTCTATAGTACTGTGCAAAAGTCTTGTATATTTGTATAAAAAAGCATTTTTGCCCCCAACAAGTTGATTCCTAAAGAGCTATTAGGCAAAAACTTATATCAGCATATCTCAGCATGGTGTGCAGGATAAAAGAAAATGTGCCAGTTCTAAAAAAACAGTACACGAAAGTATAGAGAAAAGTACCATCAGATTTTCTTTGACCATGCAATAACATCTGGAAAGCATCTGCTTGGTAACTGTTTCATTGTTCCGCATGCCAGTGACTGAAAAACACACTGCCAATGCAGCATGTTGTAAGTGAATGGGACAAAAGGAAACCAACATTCAAAGACGAGCCTTGAATGCTCTTCAAGAAGCCTGGAAAATTACCAGAGAGAGTTCAGGTTGTGTTGAAGAATATCTGTGGTCTGTTTTTGCCCAGTATACTGTATTTCCATGTTTACATGCACCTATTTTCACTTCCATAGAAAAATATAAAACAATTAGAGGAAACTTAAGACTTTTGTATATATTAGCCGATAGTTGTACGGATGCGAAATGTTAGACGTATATTGAAAACAGAACATCACCGAGTCATTGTTTATTTTCTGTTCAGAAATCTATTAGAATACTTGTGACCACATCTACTGGACCCTAACACGGTCTGCTCAGCTGTGGTGCTGCATGAGAAGCAGACGAGTATTGTACACATGGAACAGAAATCACCACCATCACATAGTCTGTGGATCACCAAGCATCTTTTTTGTAACAGAGGTCGAATCAAAAACTCCTCTCATATGACCACATCTGGATAAAATAGTCAAATATCTTTTTGAGCTACTGTTTTTTGATTTTATTTAATGGAATGTTACAGATTACATTGCAGATGGGAATAATGAGATCCTTTTTTTGGCATCAAGTTGAAATAGTGTTTAGTGCTTTTGATCCTGTTTACTAGTGATTAAGTTTGGCTGCACAGTGCAGCCCTGAGCAGTATCAAGCTTACTTTCAGTGCCCTTGCAGTTCTCCCCAAAGGCATGCTCTCAGCTTATAGTAACACAATGCCTTTGGTCAATATCAAAGTGTCGTACAATGCAATAAGAACAACAGTCTTTTTACGAATTTAAGGGATGAGAGAAACCAGGAATGGGAACCCATCTGGCATGTTTTAAAGTCAACAAGTGGAGCAGTTGTGACAGGATGTTAAACGTTTGATGGGAAATAGGACGATGAGCAAAGAACATGAGAATATTTTACAAATAAAATATAAAGTGATACCTATCTCACCTGATTACCCACTGTCCTTAGAAAGGCAAGGAGAGAAATGCCGAAGCATTGGATAGAAGGAAACATGTACTCATTAGAAGATTATGGTGTTAAACGTGCATGGCCCCTATTAAATGCTACATCAAACCTAAATACTTGGCATTCATTCACTAAGTTTAAGTAAATAGTAGTCAGAATGTTAGAAAGTTAAAGTGCAGGAATCAAAATGAAGTTAAACACATGCGAGTCGGCAAGAAGGATACAAAAGCTGAAGTCTTACCATGGGCTTCTCTGTCTTGACAGACTTGACCTGCAGACAATCGTCCTGTTTTGAGGTAGAGTGGTTGTACTCCCTTTGGTCCGTATACCCGCCCAGCGGAAGTTGCCCTGGCGAGCGACCCTGGCCGTTCCCCCCAGGCTCCCGGGGCTGGGGCGGCGGGCGCGGGTAATCGCCCCGCTGTTTCTTGGTAATGTGCGCCTCCGGCCCGTGTACCGTCTTAACATGCTTCCGTAAGGAGCTTGGATCTGTGTAGCGTTTTGTGCATCCCGGGATTTTACAGACATACGGTTTCTAAGAGAGAGACGAGAGACGAACATTGAGTTTGTTTGTTTTTCTTTGTTTTTTTTGGCATGTTGAATGTGTGAAAGAACCTGTTGGCACCTCATTTGAGTGTGTTCGATTCTGATGTTTCGCCCGGTCTGATGCATTGGAGAAAGCCTTGTTGCAGCCTTCGTGTTCACACACGTACGGTTTCTCTCCGGTGTGGGAGCGTAGGTGAGTCTTCAGGTTTTCCAGACGAGAGTAGGCCTTGGTGCAGCCTTCAAACTGAGGAGACGAAGACAGTTTCACTCACACATCACATTTTTTTACCACAAACGTCGCAATAATGTGACATCAGCTGAGTCTATCTGAGCGTCCCTTACTGTGCACTTGTGCGGTTTTTCCCCAGTATGCCTGCGCATGTGGACCACCAGCATGTACTGTGCCTTGAAGGGCTTCTGCTCTCGAGAGCATTCCTCCCACCGGCACACAAACTCCTTCTTCTCTCCGTGGATGTGGTCATTGTTGATGTGCTGCAAAAGAAGATGAGAGAATTTAAAACGGGACCGCTCTCGTGAGAAGTGGAACGTCACTTTGCGTCGAGCGTATTTGTTTTTCAGCTTGAGCAATTTTTTTCCCCTCTGCAACACATAGAGGGAAATATAATATTTCCTTTGGCAAATCTCCATTTAATTTCTTCAGTCTCCTTCCTCTACAGTCTTTCTCTTTTTCACAGTGTATTGAAATCTGCATAAAAGCAGGCAAAGAAAAGGCAGACGTGTGAGTCTCGGTGTCCGATCTGAACGGGATTTTCAAATAAAACCCTGTCACTTCGCATCACGCTGGGCTCGCGCCCCTCCATGACAAGTGCTGACAGTTGTGCTGCCGTGGCAACTTCCAATCTGAGGCTTAGGAAGACGGGGGAGGTGGGAGCGAGGTGAGGGGATAGGGAAAGAAATCAAAAGTTCAGTCGAGGCGTTTGAAATGCGAGGGCTTTACAACTCCAGCCAAGCATTATATCTGCAAGTACCACCTTTCCCTTGCTCCATCCCCTTCTCTCTTCCCTTTTACTCCATTTTTTTTTCTTTTTCCTCACAAACTGTCTTCTAAAATGGGATAAGTGGCCTAAGTTACAGAGGAATGAAAGAGAAAAGGGGAGGCGGGGGGGATGTGAAGATGTAGACGCTCTGGGGAAGAAGTCAACATCTGGCTCTCTTTCAGAGACAACAGTGTGTGGTGGCCTCTGAAGTGTCTATCCGAGAGCAATTTAAACCCACAGAGACAGACAATATCCTGACTGAAAGAAACCAGCATTATTACATTCCTGAGCAGCAGAGAGGACTCTTTATACCTTTAGGGTGAACGAGGAGGGACAGAGGAAGGGAGATGAATACATACTTGACTTTGAACGCTCTTAAATCTCTGGGAAATCCAAGATTGTCGAGCTATAAAACATGCAGGACCAAAGCAGATAAAGTACCCAGGGTCATTTACCCTCCAGGCATGAAGCTGCCCTGACAATGTCATCTTTGTACCTTCTCAGTTCCTCGCTCACTGGCTAGATCATGACCCCAAGCGCAAGCATGACCATGACATCAAAGAGACGCCGCGCTTCTTAAAATCATTCTTTTATTCTGACCCCAAGCCTTTCCCTTCCCAGCAATACTAAAGGATGAGTACCAACAAATGAGTGAAAACAGTAACAGCAGAGCGCAAAAGCAAAGAGTAAAATTGACACTAATATATCGGCAAGGAACCGCCATTATTCTCACTTGACAGTTTTTAATTTTAAAGTGACAAAACAAGACTAATTCCAGGGGAAATGATTGGAGCCTGATTGACCATGGACGTTAGCGAAGTTTCCCCAAGATTGATCTTCTCCCCCACCTTGGTCCGAGCTTCGGAAAAACCTGACTCGTCTTCTCTTTTTCTTCCTCTCCGTGAGGGAACCCCGGTGGCAAGCGATCGGTCTGTTGTGACCAGCGTTCAATATCAGCCGGCTGAGAGCGATGAGGAGAAGGGCCGCGGCGCTGGATCATGCCGGTGGATGGCACGGCGCAGTGCGCGCTCGCACACACGGATGGATACGCAGTCACACTCTGTTTGTACAAAACGAAGGAGGTCGTTGACGGGCGTGATGCATGAGCCTCCGGGCTGACAAAAAGGGGGACAGGCAGCACGGGGGAGAAGGGCCGCCGAGAAACCTAATGGCAAGATCTAATGGCAATTCTTATTGAATCAATAATCTCCATGCTGAGCAGACAGGTCCCGTTGGCCGGCTAAATCGACAAACAGGTGCTGATAGCGCCGGCGCGGCAGGTTATTCATCTTCCCCCTGCCAGCTTATCGGCCAACAACTGTAAAAACGCCACCAAGATGGATTTAGGAGGGAGTCGCACAACGGGGAACGCAAGGGACACGGACACGGGGGACAGTGAAGCCGTCTGTGACATATGAGGTGCACGCGCACACACACAGAGGTGCAGGCACTGTTTTCTTGGTCCATATCCTTGTTTGGTTCAAACAACTGTTTAAAATAAACATAAATAACCCGAAAATACACAATTGCTTTACACTCCAACTCATGTAAACAAAATATGTAAAATAACTAATATATATATAAAATAAAATAAATTTAAAAAGCATGATTTGTTTCCATAAAATACTCAAATGCTCACGTCTTATATGCATTACTAAAACACAGGATCAAGCCACTCTCTCTTTTTTTTTTCTTTCATTTTTTGCCGTTCCCCACTTCAGTATCCATCTCCATGTCTCCTTATCAAACCCTCTCTGGGACATAGCCTCCACGCATTAGAATGCAAGCGTGCATGAAAAGAGGGCCTGTTTACAAGGCAATTTCACTAAGCTGTGGGACCCGCAACACCGTTTAGCTTTATCAAGCGCTGCCTAATAAATCATATGTTCCTTTGTGATGTCAGTTGGTGAAGTGCATTGTGTAAAGAGAGAGGGGGGGGGAGCGAGAACGAAAAAGGCAAAGAAGGGAGGGAAGGAGGGAGGAAGTAAATGGGAAGTGAGGGGGGTGGGAATGAGTGAGTGAAGGAAGGGAAGAGAGTAAGTGAGGGAGCCAGAATTGGCATGTGTAATTCAGCACACTCTTTTCATCTTAGAGTATGATACTCTAGACAGATAAGGGGGCCTAATCCTTCTCCTGATCAAAAAAAATCTGCATTTTACCAATTAAAGGCCTGCGCCAGCAGGCGGGAGAGGGTGTGTGGGGGACTGCCTTCAGACTGCGCCTGCGTTTATCTCCCTTTAACACTGGGGAGGCGCGCAGCAGTCACCTCAGCGAGGGTGCACACCGGCTGAGCAAAGGCAGCTCCCCATCTAAGAACAAGGACATCACAGCGCCACCTATGAAGCTGACCTGGAACATAACAGTAGGCTCTGGAGGATGCAAAAGGCTTTATTAGCTCAAAAAAAAAATCGCACGCATGCAGACCACCAACTTCTTCAGACACCCCAGTTTAAAGTCTGTCATATCTTCCAAAACAAGCCTGCTATTTGTGCCTGCCTGCAATACTGAGAGAGAAATAATTCAGAAGCCACAATTGGTTTAAGTACAGCATCACCTATTTTTTCACGTAATTCTAAAATAAACAGGCTTTGAATAGGGAAAAAAGCTGAAGGGTAAAAAAATGAATCATCGAGTAAAACTGCATTATATGCAAGTACCTTAAAGCCACTTTTTTCAAAACCTTTTCAGTGTTAAATAGCAGCAACAACGTAGAGTTTGATTTTAGACTTCTCATTGGTGAAGGATCGGTAATAGATCAATGAAAAAATAAAAGATTGTTCAGCAAGGCCATATTAGGGAATTTTGGGAGTGTGGGGTTCACATCTCTGGCGACAAACCCCAGCAAAAAAATCCTACTTCAAGAGAGACATTAAAGAAGCCACCAGGCCTTATCTTTAAAAGTACTCCCTCTGAGGGGGAAAGAGGGGAGGCAGAGAAAATGAAAGAGAAAATGAGAGAGGGAGAGGTTTGTGTCACCCCCACCCTCAAAAAAAAAAAAAATGGGGAAGCAAAAGAATGTGTAGCTGAGGGGAGAGTGAGATGGGAGAGGTACAAAAGAGTTGAAATGTAATAAATGAAATAAATACAGCAAACGAAAATTGACGCCCGCCTCGCTTTTGCTGACTGGGTAGGCCAGATAAGTGAGCCAAATTGCACAGATCTGATGTTTATCTTATCGGTGGCACCGAGAGCGCTTAAACGCAGATGATAAAGGAACGCCGTGGCGTGTCATGGTGAAAGCACGTTTGAGAGTGTAAAAATATGCATCAAGAGCACGGCAGGAGTGCTTTTGAACAAGGTGGAGAGCAATGAGGGTGGTGCAAAGGCTTAATTCTAAAATTAGGCCAACCACAAAGAAAAAGGAGGGAGGGGGATTGGAATCAGTGAAGCCGCCAGTTTTAAAACTTAAAAGGCGTTTACGGTATGACGGCGACTCTTAACACAGTCGCTGTAGAAAGTTTGTGTTGGTTGAAAGAGTTACAACCAAGGAGAAAAAGGCTTTTTTCCCCCTCATCATGTTTTTTTTCCCCCAAAGCCATTTCAGAAGACAAGTACAGGGGGAAGGGACGCTCCATTGTTTAGTTATATGGAAATCCCCCCCCCTCCACCCCCAGCCCCCAAACCCCTCCCCAATGTGTGAGAAGAGCCACTGTGGTCCAAATACTGTACTTATCCTATTACTGAGGGGGGTGGGGGTGCGGAGAGATAAGAGCATTTTCCCGTCCGCTCTGCTGAATTAGAGGGCAGGGATTCTGTAGGCGAAGACTTTTATTGGCATCTCTCAGCATATCTGCATGTGCATAGAAAATGAGAAATAAAACGTAATATCAAAAAGTCAAACGCTGGAGAGGCGGATGGAAAAATGGAAAACTAATAAGGATTTTGTTAGCGTGTGTCTACACGGCGATCTGATAATAAGAGCGGTTTGGCGGGGTTAGGCCGGATAGTATATGTGGAGGAATGAGAGGACACGGCTTTGTTCGAGTGGCCACCTGGTGTGACTAAAGAAGGTGGGTGGATGTGGGTAAGGTTTTCTAATAATCGGCCATTCTCACCTCCTCTCCCACCACCTCCGCTCGCCCCCCGCCCCCTGAAACACGGGGCAAGAAGTTGTCAAGATCCTCAACCTTTGAGCTGAGCCCTTCAAACACGGGAGGCAGCCCATTCCGTGCTGAGGATATCAATTATAGATAGGGGTTACCACCGCGGCTGAGGATTGCAATGTCAAGACGGCAAGTAGACAGCTGTGGAGAGCTGAGGATCTTTCTATCAGATGTGTGTCTCGTGCGCACACGCACACCGTCCCCTTCTATTGTTGTAATTTCATCGCTCGCTCTGAACTTCTGCTTCCTCGACTTAGCTGATGGCCGAGCTGTTCACGGGCCAAAGCTAATGGTGCCAGTGTGAGCAGCCGTGGCGGGGGTGACACAGCCGTGATGTCATTAATATTTAGCTTTACAGCGAACCCTCGGGCACAAGACGATGAGAGCCATCCATCTCCCGGGCTGTGTGAGAGTTCAGATAACAGACCGGAGGGCTGGGTGGGGGGGTTCGGCCAAGTCAGTGTAATACACAAAGCTCACTCTGGAAGGCTTAACCCTCCAAATCAGTTTGCACCGTTCAGCTGTGTGATGTGCTTTTCAGCTTCTGAGCCCATTACCACCGTCCACGGATCTCCAAAAGCATTATCCAGCGGCAGCAACAGCCGATGCCCGCAGCTCCGACCCTGCTGCAGCTGCTGCTGGTGTTCAAACACGCAGGCAGAAGTTGTTGGCTGATAGCAGGCGTTGTCCAAAATAGCACAGCTTCTGTAGATTGTGCTAGGACGTACTGAGCTTGAGAAAAGGGAAAGCAAAAACCTCTCACAGCATAGAAAACAAAAAAAGCAGACTGGTGGTGGTAGCTCTGCTGCGTCTTACAGATGCAAACACCCTGTTGTGTCTCGCTGTTTGTTACCTGCAAGACAAGCTGCTCCTGTCAGAGAAGTGCAGAAACTTCTCTCCCAATAGTAAGCCATGAATGACACCTGAGTGCAATAGCAGCCATTTGCTTAACAGCAGCAAGAAAAAAAAAGCGGTCGAAGTGACTGAAAGCAAATATTCTGAGCACAGTTTAGTGACATTATGTGTAATTAATAGAACTGCAAATATTTGCGTATGGATTTCTGTACAGACAGGATACAAAGAGGGATTTTCACCCATTACAAACATACTCCCGTGCTGCTGGAGGAGGATGGCCTGGTCGAATGCTGATGGGTTAAAATAAAAATCCAAAAACGAAGCATGAAATGTACAGACAGTGGCGGCAATGGTCACTTTTCACAGTTTGTGTTATAAAATCGCTCTTCTCTGCCACTGGCTGACGGACCAACAACAGTCTATGCAAGTCCAAGGCTGCAGGTGGATGGGCAGTTTCAAATGACAATGAAATTTTCTCCAGTGAGGCCACAACATTGACATATGAACACTTTTTTAGTTGATGTGACGAAATACTAAACATTTTTGGGACTAAGTTGCTTAGTTGCGTGTCCAGGAGTTATGTGCAATCCAAGCAGCAACTTCCAGGCCTGCAGTTTCTTGAATGGCCACTAGAGGTGGGCCCCAAATATGAATACCTATGCAACGCTATCCTGTGTTACCATGAAAAAGGCATCACCTCAGCTACTTCAAGTTGTAAGATAATACTAACAAAAACTAGGGAATCTGTTCACTAGTCTGCTGGGTTCTGTTTCCATCTGCTTATCCAATGCATTTTGCACACATGCCAACTCTCTTTTACGTTCTCTGTGGACAGAAGCCAGAAAGCTTCCAATAATAAAAATCTTGTCCTTTGTCCACATACTGTACATACTCATATTCATACATCTGCTTACAGGCATTACCTGTCAAATAATATGACAGTCTACAAAAGTCTGTGAGTGACATTGTAGCATTTATTTCTGTTACTAAATACTAATTATCAGGTATCTTACACAAATAGCTTTCCACGTTTGGTTAAAATGCTAAGCTGATTTTTTCCTGAACTCATGACCCTTTTGTTGTGACTCAAACTGACAGTATGAGCACAGTGAGACTGCAACGAAAAATTGTTTTCATATTAGGTCATTTATAGTTATTTTGTTGAACACTTCTTGTGATTTTTAGTGGGTTTTAAAATCTACTCACTTGTACTAGCTGCTCCTGCGTATCAAACTCACGGCAGCAGTTTTCCCAGTGGCAGTTTGTCTCGTAAACTACCTCTGGCTCCTGTTTGCTCTCATCCTTGTCCCCTTCCTCCTTCACCAAAGTCATACCGTCGGGATTGTCCTGAGGAAAACAAGTTTTAGCACAACAATCAGTATCATCGGCACAACATGCTGAGATAAAAGTTAGAAAGCAAAAGTAACCGTTTCCTCTTCCTGACATCCGTCCATGTAAACCTGTCACAAAAGCCATTTTTCACATGAAAGGCACAGCCTTGAAGGTTATTGGTTAGTGGTGTAGCCGCAGTGCCCCCGCACAGCTGACCTCACCTGGCTGCCTGGGAGAAAAGAGTACAGGGCGGAAATGTAGCGCTGAAAGCCCCTCTCTGTTTTGGTGGTTTTTATACGACAAGACTGGGGTGAGTATTTGAGGAATCTAACCCCCTCTTCCTTCCCTAGGCTGCTCTATTAGCCCAGACATATTTCACTGTCACAGCTAGATGCCGGAGTAGAGCAGGGAGTTGGAGACGGCTTTAGAGGAGAGCCCGGGCTTCCACTGCACACCTCAGGCTCTTTCTTCTGCCTGAGAATCGACCCCCGTAAGATTTTTCCTCCAGATGCAGACACTTACTCTTATCACACTTCTCTTTCTTTACCCCAGCCATTTAAATTCAGATTAAACCAAAGCAAAAACAATTTCCTACCAGTGTCCCGAAGATCAATGAATAGTTTTGCTTCGGAAACTGAAACTGATTAGAGGGGGAAAAAAGGGAAAATCAGCCAGATGCAGGTAAATAAACACTAAACTGTGGCTGTTAGGCTTGCCTATTGTTGTAGCCATGTTGGCAGGTGACCAGCAGCTATATGGGCTTGTTATTCTTAAAAATAAAATCAAGCTGGTGGGATTTTGCAGTAATTTGCTTCCTTTTTTCCCCAGAATGTGTGGAGTTCTCATATAAGTGAAAAATACCTATTGAGTCGGTAAATGAAAGCTAATTTTGATGTTTGCAGTTAGTGCGGGTGACTCCCACCTGTATGCTCACCACGCCCGGGCTCGGCAATTCTTCCTCTGGTTTCATTTTGGAACGTTTGTGGTGCATCGGGTCTCCTGTGCTGCTCACAGCGGATTCACTCGTTGGTTTTGCCTGTGAAGAAATATTTGAATATTTACATGATTACATTATTAGATTGTATTTCTTTGAGCCTAAAGTGTCACTGTCTCAACTATAAAGACTATACTGTACAAAAATCTGCTCAGACTTTTTTAAACTGGTCACGAGCAGTAGCTCTCCAGACTTTCTGAAGGTCTCTCAAAGCCTTTCTTTGGACATTGGCTGCTTTTTCACTGATTTTCAGTCCAGTCCTTGTGCCTGACCATTTTCAGTGTTTTTTTTTTCCTTTGTTTAGCCACTAGGTGCCAAACTAAAATAATGAGCCACTGTTGTGTCTACACATTACAGACAGCTTAGCAAAGACACATGAAGCCTCAAGAGAAATGAGGAATCGTGGCTTTCTAGAAGTCAGTCTTGAAGTCTTGAGGAAGTAAAACGGGGGGGGGGGGGGGGGGGGAGCCTGAGGTTTGTCATATTACACAACAACTGGACTGAAAATCAGTACAAACAGGTTTTATGTAATTTTTTTGTTCAAATCATTGCTATTATGTATGGAAGAGATTTAACAAATGGTCCAGTATCTACAGCCATCTGTAAAACACAGTGGCAGCTCTGTCTGTATTTCAATCAGTGGTGTTAGGGAGCAGGAATTATGCCTGTCAGTATGACAATAATGCTAAACACACTGAGAGTGCAGTGATGCATACCTGAATAGAAAAACACCTGGCGAAACACTATCAGTCATGGATTGGCCTCCCCAGAGCCCAAACCTCAACATTACTGTGAAATTATCTCATCAGAGAACAGAACAAGAGGCATCCACCATCCAAAGAAGAGCCTTGGATTACTTTCCAGAAGCCTGAAGAACTACTCCTGAAGACTACTTAAAGAAATCACAATAAAGCTTGCTAAAGTGAGCTCAGGATAAAAGCTCATTAGAATTGTATAAATCGTGTTCTTGCCTGGAATACTCTATTTCCATGTGTGTTTGCATATATATTTAGTTAAATAATTGCACCTATTTACCATTTTCTTAGCAAAACAAAGAAAATGAGGGGGGGCTGGCTTAAGACTTTTGCACAGTACTGTATATTTTTCCATTTCCTCATATATATTTTTTTGTTTTATTCTTTATGGTATTATTAAAAATGTATGCGATGCTTATAAGTCAATCAGTCATTTACTTAATCAGCCTGAAAAAAAAAAAAACAACCGTGGTTGAACCTTAACGATTCCTGCAAGTCCCAGACAAGAGCTTTAACCGAGCTAATGAAAAGCAATGCAATTCAGTGTATCACATTAGCTACCCTAATCATTGCAATTAAAAAAAAACACATGAACCAATTCAACCAATGAATGACCTGACTTTGGCCCTGGCTTAAATATGCCCTAGAGGGAATTCTTGTTACATATCAAGCTAGAAGAAATAAAAGAATTAACAAAGAGTTTTTAAACTTCTGGTGGAAAAAAACAGGCAAGTTCTTCTTTGACTTTCTATTCCTGAAAATGTTTTTTCCCATAATTTGGAGTGTTTTACAGAACTCTCCGTTCTCTCAGTCTCCTCAGCATTTGTCCAATATTTGATATTCAGCTGTGGCCTCAAAGCAATATTCTGTTGACTCTAGCAAAAGGGAAAAGGCAATTTTGGTGTGCCCGATTTGAATGAGGCCTCATTTGTGATAACATAAAATTCGAGGCATGGGACACAGCAGGGAGGATGGGTAATAAACACTGAATATTCACTTCAAATGCAGGCCCGCACATACAGTAAGGGCTGAGGAATGAGAGGAAAAAGTCCCTTTGGATCCATCCATCCATGTCAATATTCCCTCTCTATATTCTTGTTCTCTCTCTAGTGATTAATGGAGTCAGCAGTGGGATTCTATGCTAACAAGCCCCTTGTTGTTTGCTGCAGGCGGGTTCTGGGCCACGCTCGGCAGTCTAAAAACAAGAGACAACACAAGTAGGAGGAAACTCCCAGGAGAAGCACACATGGAGGGGGGGATCCTGCCTATACCACCTTAGCTCGCTGCATTTCCCTCAGATGTGGCTGGCATAGACGCTGCTATCTATTACCTGCAATGATGAATCGCAGAGGCACTAGCCATCGCTCTCACCTGCGAGGAGTCGTTGGAGATGACTGAGCGCTCGCTGGCACTGAGTCCAGATGGTGGGATGCCAGGCATGGGTCGCTGGGTGGCAAAGGCTGGTGTTGGGTGGATGAGAGGTGGACTGTGGCCAAAGGCAGAGCCAACAATGCCCGGCTGACGGCCCATCAGCTGCTGGTGCACATGCAAAGCCACCGGGGTCGGAGGGTAGGCGAAACTTAATGCTGGGCTGGAGAGAGCAGGGGGAAACAAAAAAATCCTCACTAAACTACTTCACTAAAAAAATCAGCTGTAAAAGAAATGAGGCACAAAAGGGGGAAAGATAGTGAGTAAATGGATTGTTCTGGATAGCGCCTCAATCCCTGAGGACAATCTGACAGGAGATGGTGCGGTAATGCTGGAACCACAGGACCGTCGACAAATCCCTGCCAATGAATGTTCAGCTTGTTAACACAGTGAATTATCATGTGGTCTGTGTAAGGCAGTATGTCATTCTTCCACCAGGCAAATGATACACACGATAAATAATCTGAGGTGTATCTTATAGCCATGTAAATTATTTTTTATCTACTGCAGCAGAGTTTGTTTTTTCCCCCGCTGTAGCTTCTTAACCTGCAACCTGAGCTAACTTTTTGTGGATGATAAAAATGCCAGAAGCGACCCAGAACCTCTCCTGGGGTCTGTATAACCACTGACGGACCTCCAAATAAACACAGATCTGTGTGGCTCCGAGCACAGGCCTCCATTCATTGTGCTCTGACGCTTTGCTCTCGCTGCGACCCATATTTCTGCTGATCTTATTACGAGCCGAGTGGAAATCAATGAGCCGAGACACATTTGGGGGCCCATCCGCTTGTCATATCACTCATCAGTCTGTTGGCTTTGGCTATTTGGGCCCTGACACTTGGACAGTGGCTGAGTGTGCAGCGTGATTGATCAGGCTCTTCTTACAGATTGCTGATCAATGGCTGTGGGTGGGGCGATGGATCTTTCCTTTTCCCTTCTCTACTCTGCTCTTTCGCTTCCCTTTGCTAGTCTCGGTTACAGAGGCGTGATGTATGTGATGTTTCCGTGAGGTGCACCGGATGACTGACACGAGCCGCCGGGGAGGCAGGCTGACTGGCTGGCTGGGAGATCGTCACCCACGCGGGGCCTTGACATGGACGATACGTACACACTTATTTCCCCACCACCCCACGCTTCTGGTACACATTTGTTGTACACACTGATCCTATTGAACTTTATGGAGTTTTACTATGAGCATCGATGGCATCGGAAACACCACGTACAGCATTAATCCTCCCCCTGGGGAGAGTCAGCTGTTCCATCCATTCATTCATTATTGACACATGTTAGTTCCAGAATGACCACCTTGAAAGAACCAAATGCACAAAGCCCTTCTTCAAAAGTGACTCACAACTGAGTGATTTACTTTTAAAGTAATGGTCAAAATCTTTAGTCCCTATTATGGGTCAATCCCACAATTCCTTTCATGGGAGTCAATCAATGTAGGCCAAGAGTATAGTAGCTTGTCTACTAGTTTGATCCCTCCTAACTGCATGTCGAAGTATCCTTGGGTAAGATACTGAACCCTGAGTCAGCCCAATGCATCTATCAGAGTTTGAATGTTGGGTTAAAACAGGGGAAAAGCACATGTGAATCGGGCTTGTATGAAAGCACTTTGTGTGTTACAACTGAATAGAAAAGCACTATAACTTCCACTTGTCCTTAATTAGACTTCCCTTTCCTCTTCACCATCCACATTTTCCACACAAATACACACAATACAAAGATATCAGACCATTCAAAATTCTAATAACAAATAAAACGATTAATCAGGAGCTATAAGAACATTCAGGGCAGTTTTTACCTGATGGCCCCAGCCGAGAGGTGACCGTAAGAGCCGCTGGTAGACGAGCTGGAGCGGGAATTGTTGAGCATGGTGACGAGGGAGTTGGGCGAGTTGCGGATCATGGTCTGCAGGTCAAAGCTGTGCTCAGAGAGGGGTGAGATGGGCAGAGGGCGTTTCCTGCTGGGTCGCGACGGAAGCCTCGGGCTCGGGAAACGAGAGCCTGCGGGGGATGAGGAAAGAGGTTGAGATTGAGCGCCAAGTATCTGGGTTTAGAAAGACCGGTACACTTAAAAATACACCCATATCCGAGCATCAGTTAAACTCTGAAAATGTTTGAAATGAAACGAGCATTTGCTGGTTTTTACACTTTTTTTTGCATCCAAACTCTAACCTAATCTAACCCCAACAGATGACATTTTTGTCAATCATCAGACAAAAGGCTCATCTGAACGAGTATTCGGCTGTCACTTGATGCACTGCTTGCATTTCATCTATGAGAAAACATGCCTTTTATGTTGGAGAAATGCTCCGACTGTGTATGGTAATATTTAATCAAGTCCAATTTGACTCGTTATTCAAATGCAATCAGTGTTGACTGGAAATACGAAAAAGGGGGTTTGAAAAGGTAAAAGGCGGAAACGGCGCAACCATTCTCTGCGCACATACAATGAGCCACGGGTAGAGATTAAAACATGACTTTTGTTGTCTTTTCACATGGAGATGTCACAAACAAGACAGAGAAAAACAGGGGGAGATGGAAGGAGGGGGAGAAAAAAAAAGGGGATGTCGTGCTTTGTGCGTGAACTGACACAATGACTTTGTGACTCAAGATTTGGAAATAAAACATTTTGAGTTATTTTATAAAGGCAAACAAAACCAGCTTAGGCAGCCCCGATAACCCCCCTCCATATTTACGTCCCCCACAATCCATCCATCTCCCAAACGTAAATGCTCCATCTCTCGTTTGACACATCCAGCGATTACAGAACGCTCCATTCACATGGTAATCACAGTGTGTGTGTGTGTGTGCGCGTGTGTGTGTGTGGATGCTGCTCCAGTGGCAGCAGTGGTGTTCTGGCAAACACAGGCCATGTAAGGAGAGCAACACGGCCTTAATAATGTCACTGTATGGAAAAGCCATCTTTTTTATGTGTTTCTGACGGGGGTCCTTCACATTGTTAAACACAGCGAGGAACACCGCATGGCACATCTGATTTTGCGCGTCCTAAATTTGACACCAGCTGACACTCCACGCAAGCAAGAGCGGCGAGCAAGAGGGAAAGCGTCTACTTGTGGTGAATTAGGTGAAGGGGTGGGTGGTGGTGTTTGGTGGTGGTGGGGGGGAATACAGCTGATGAGATGGGTCTGTGTCCCAACACTGCAAAATCTCATGGGAGTGGTATTTATTAATGCACAGCCCAAATGATAAATCAGCCAACCGGGGAAGACCGAGACAGAAACGTGCTGGCTCGTTGCGGGACTGTCCCTCTAATTTCCTCTTGATTTATGGACGGGGTGGCTGGTTAGTTGCCCCGTCATTAATTCTCACGGCCAGAGAGGGTTCAGACGGGCAAGACTGACTGGCGGTGGAAATAAAACGTGGCTCCGAAGCTGTGCTTGAACCGTCTCGAACACACCTGAGGGCCACATGAGAGGGATTTTATGAATATAGACTTTTTAGTATGATATAAACTTGATTTTAGAGATCCAAGGACGCTGATATAAACGAGTAATCTGGTCAAAATCTCTTTGTTTGTGAACAGCTGTTTGCTAAAACTACATTTTTACTTTATATTTTCTCCATCATTTCTCATAAATAAGCGGTATATTAATATTTAATACACAGTTTACAGTAAACAGTAATGTAGCTTTAGACAGCTAGAGTGTAAAGGACATTAAAAGGTTTATTAATTTTCACCGCGTCAGACATCATAACTTTTTCTAAGATGTATTTTATATTTAAAAAGCTGTTTTCATTGTTATTCATCTGTTTACACACACGTTTCCACTTAAAGGTGCCTATTGGAGAGTTATAGCAGTAATATAACAGTAAATATGTTTGTATGCTTACAGCTACCTTTTAATGTATTATTAATATTTATGAAATGTTTATGCTGCTTATGAATTCCAAACAGGAAGTCTTAACGTGCTACCATATAATTAATAGCTACAATTAATCAGGTTACATAAAACAGCTCTGGTGTTAAAAATGCTAAAATGCTGCTAAAAGCAAGCCTGTTTATAAGAAAAACAGCCAGCTGTTAGTGGAGAATAGCAAGGAGATTAAAGTCAGCTAATAAAGACCACAAATAAAGACTTTATGGCAGTGTAGACTTTAGTTTTAGTAATCTATGAGAGCTATGGTGCTAATTAGGCAGTATGAGCATAGACAATAGCCCATTAGAGCACAAACAGGCAGGACAGGCCCATTGTTTCATTAGCAGAGCGCTCTCTGAAGGTAATTAAACTGATTTGAAATTGACTAAAATAGCTGCAGTGTCGTACTAGCCCAGATTATCAGCGAAAGCCTCTTGACAGACGCCGCTCTTTGTATGTGTTTTTTTTTTCCTCTGAAATCCAACCAAAGCTTTAAAGTGTTAATATTTCAGGCGCAGGAACACACATTGTTGAAACATGATGAGTTATTACCAGCAATGATCACAGGCGATTTTTTTTTAAAGTGAGGAGCGCCGCATCTCTACTTAAATTTGGCCCTAATTGTTTTGTTTCAGTCTATTAATCTTAAAAAGTGACACAGAAGAAAGGATTTCTGCAGTGATGAATGGTGGGACATTCCAATTCCCACTTAATAGCAATTAATTTTCTGATACCCGCACAAGTTTGGCTAGTTTTAATTAGTTTGTTCTGAGGAATCGGGGGGAACTTCACCCCGGATTTCCATGAAAGCGGCGTCTGACTGACTAAATACATTCTCATCAAAGGGAACGGGGTGAGGCTGTCCGACCTTTCTAAGATTCAGTGTGCATTTAATTTCCTATTTACACTTTAAAATAACTCATTAGCATAAGTCCTCTGCACACAGACCTGAGCCGAACACATTAAGACAATAGCTCATTTAAATCATGTCAGAGGAAAAAGTTGCAGATACCTCCTCGCTGTGGTTGATCTATATATAGTGCAAGATAGGTGAGTTATGAAAGTGCAGTTTTAAGGGTTGAATTCCCACTGGGGCCACTCATGCTTAAATGTGCAGGTATGTAGGGATGAATGTGGTAGGCGTCTATTCACTTACGCTGTAAATGTCCAGTTTTGGTGCCTAGTACAGTTGACATATAATTCCCAATAAACTCAGAGCCACTGTAAATCACAGAGGTTATACTCTTAATGTCAATAAGGAGTCTTTGAACTTTTGCTTTTATCTGCTGGTTTAGTGTTTTAATTGCTAAGAATGGAAACCGCCTCAGCACCATTGGTAACACCTGCTTTAAAATCCTGGTGGTCAGGCAGAAATTTAGATAAAGAACAATTATTAAAAACATTATTAACCACCCATTTACCATTTACCCTGATTATGTTCTGTCATCTGAGTTTAGTAAGCTGCTCCCACCAGTACCCCAGTGCAGAACAAATAGACACTTAAAATCCTTCATTTCCTCCGCTTTTAGATCACTTACCTGTAGATTAACCTTTAGATTTTTTAAATCATTTTTAATGTCTTTGTCAATCTGTCTGTTTATTTTATGTATTTTTTCATGTATTTTACTATTTATTGCAATTTATCTCTAGACTTCATTCTTTGTTGATCTGTGCCTTCAAGTGCAACACTGTAGGTGACTAGAGTTTAGTGTGATTGTGTGAGTAGGTTGTGTGGATGAAGTACAAAGCTGCCCCTTTTGGGGGGAGTCTGAGTAATATTCAGTGGTGTAAAACCTTTCACTTTTTAACTATATTTAATCAGGGTTTTAACTTTGTGAACTGCAAACCAGATAAAGTGTGCTTAAGTGGATGAATAAAAGCCAAAAAAGAAAAAGCTGTCTATATTATTGACTATTTTTTATAATGAAAGTTCATGAAATACAGTATTTCTTATGGACGCAAAACAACAAAAAAAAGAGATCAAACAAGTTTTGGACGTATGTAATGGGGAATGTGTGTGAGGCAGTGTTTTAGTGTAATCCTAGAATTATTAGATATTTATTTGTTGTTTTATATAGAGACACACTTACTGTCGATCGCCTGCAGATACTCCATGTGCAGGGCGCTGGCACTGCTAGCCCCAGCGGCGGATGCCACTGACGGTAGGAGGTCAGACGTGTAAGGGCTGCGGTGGCCCGCCAGCAGAGCCATCTGGTGGTAGTACTCAGCTGTGGTCAGACCTGTGTGAGGGGCTGGAGGAGAAGAAAACAAAGTAACCAAAACATAAACTGATCTGCACCCACGGAAGAAACACTTAAAAGGAAAAAAAAAAAAGGCTGGGTAGAGGCGGAAGAGGAAAAGAGAGAGATGCAAAAGGAAGGGGAAAAATTATTAGCGAGTTAGAAAAACATGACAGGCTGAGCACCTGCACTGCGTTTTAAGTCTGCATTCATTTACATTAGATGATAATCAGCTCAGCAGAACAGTAATGAGCACATTAGCAACACCATCAAGTTTAGCAAAACAGCTGCACAGGGAGCATCACCTGAAGTGGGGAGCCTCACTGGGGATTACCGGATGCTTGCTCAGAGATTACAGTGAGTGTGCATTAGTGTTTGATTGATGCATTCGTGTTGTGAACACCAGAACCGATCGCCTTACAATACAATGCAGTTTTTAAACAGCCTTCGCTCTTCGTGCTGATCACCCGGAGAAAGGGCATGAGCGTGTACATGAATATATATATTTACTGTATGTGTGTGTGGTAAGAGTATGTGGGCTGGTGCATCCTTTGCCAAACACGGCGCTTGTGTGCTGTGCGCATGGGGGCTGCAGATGCAGATATGCAACCTGCTCCTCGACTCTGCACATTTAAACTCTGCAGGAAACAAAAGGCCTAAATCTGCCCAGATAGATCTGTGTGCATGTGGATACAGCCTCCACTTCACTTTCTCTCTCTTTCTCTACAATGTCTCTCTTTTTCAAGTCATTCCCTTAGTTATAGAGTACTGTAAGTCCTTGAACCATAGCCTAAAAATAAACATCTGGCGGTGGGCTTCCGTATGCAAATATTCTAAGAAAGAGAGAGGAAAAGACTAACACTGTGGTTTTGGATGCAAATACGGAATCGGTTCAGACCACTGAGTGCTGCAGATCTTTTTTTTTTCCCCCAATTGAAGAAATAAAGAGAAAATAAATAAAGAAACAGTGTATGAGGAGATTTCCTCTTAAGGCTGGCCTGTATGCCTGCAGAACGCATCCATGATTGGTTAAATGAATGGCAGAAAAAAATTCTAAATTAATTCGATCTGGCTTTTATGTCTTCAGTGGAAGGGGGGAGTTTCTTAATTGTCTCCAGTGTTCCGCCTTAGCTTTGCTTTTGCATTCAACCATAATGTGTCCCATTCAGGAGCCGTGCGCAGAAAAGAGCTTTGCAGAATTTCTAAATCAGAAACGCTGGCATCCGAGTGCGATCCTCGGGGCAAAATGGGGGAGTGGGGGAAGGCTGTCAGTGTGGCACTCAACGTAGGGAAGGCAGAGACATGCCTCAGGACTCCGTGAGCCACCGGGTGCTCCAGCACAACAATAGGAACAGGGGCGAGCCTAAGTCTGAACTCGGTCTCATATAGAAAAGAGAGAAATATTGAAGGCGGGAGGGGGGCACAAAAAAAGAGATGTGAAAGCAAATGTGTGGCAGCAAGAGGGTGGCACTAAATCCCACCCACTTTAAATCTCCATTAGATTCTGTTAATTAATTCATCATTATTCAAATGTACTTTTTGCTGGGAAAAAAAATCTTTGCATATTGAAGGAGGCTCCCTGTAAGCGCGGTGATATACTAACAACACAAAAGCTGATGGGTTAATTAATCACCGGATTGATTAAAGGAGTAATTAGGTGCCTCATTCACAATTCACAGCATTATGGAGTGAAAAGGGGATCATGTGGTAGGTTGGAGAAACTATTTTGATTTAAAGCAATCCGAGACCGGCGCACATTATTTTGCGGTAATGGAAAATTGGAGGGTAGAGAGTCGGGGCTTCAGTATATCGCTCTAGTGCACGAAAAGGAGCAAGGGGGGAGGGGGGGGGGACTCTTGGTCGTTACTTAGTCACAGCTTTCAACAGACCTGGATGAGAAGAGGTCGAATGCACGGGTGCAGAGGAAATGTCCCAGCTATTTGCCATTTCAGAAATACACTTCAGTGCAAGGTTGGGGGCTAAAGTGGGTCTCTGCTGCTGCTGAAGTACCAAAAGGCTGATGGCTGAGAAGGTGAGGGCCATAAATGATTATTGGGACATTTGGAGCTCTATGAGGTGAATGTAGATGTTTGGCAAATAAGATCTTACATAAAAATAAAAGATATTGTTTTTTTAATTAAAATATGACCAAAATCATGATGAAAATAACTCAATATGTTTATTATTAATTTAAAAATTTTTGTTCTTTCTCTAAGTTGCTAAGACTTATTTTATATATTTATGAAATAAGGTATAAAATAAATGAACTGCTACACATCAGATCAATTGACTTCCCAATTAAAATCTATATTAAGATGTAATATTGCTCTCAGTAGGATGCGATACGAATCACCCCCCTTTACACCACCAAACCGTGAACTTGAGCCCGACCCTCCCTCCGTGTGTGCGGTGTAACTGTACGTGACCCTGCCGCTCACTGATGCATCCTCCAGAGGTCTCCGACATGACTCACAGATCAAAAGGATTAGCCTCCCTCCAATCTGAGCCCCCACCCACATGGATGGCGCTACACTCATAATACTCCCATCTACCCGCTCCCCTCACTCAGATAGCATCTCGCCAACCCCTGGGTCTTAATAGAGATGGATCTGGTTGCCTCTCACCTGACCTCTTTTGATCTCGAACAGGAATTAAACGGATACACGCAACCGAGATTCCCCCTAATAGCAATCGAACCTCCGTAATCAATTCCAGCCGTTATTTTTAAGGGTCTTCTGAGGCCTTATCACCCTCTGCTGGGGCTGTGTGCAGCTGAGTGTGTGAGTGTGCACGCGTCATGCGTTGTGTGTGCGTGTATCAGTTTATGTTTCATTTTACTCACCATCTGCAGGGCTGAGGCCCCGGGTGGCTGACAGAACGGAGATGGAGGGGCTGCTGTGGAGAGAGCGGATGTAGTCCATGTATGGGTTGATGTAGGGGTGTGGATGGTGGAAGGGCGACTCAGCCCCCACAGACGGGTTCCGCTGGGGCGAGATCCGGATGAGGGAGATGTCGGAGAAAGCTGGACTGCCCGCCAGAGCAGGAGGCCTGCAGAGAAGAAAATATTAAGATAACATGACACATATGATACAAACTCAAATCACAGGTTTTCACTA
This sequence comes from Pundamilia nyererei, assembly GCF_000239375.1. Taxonomy (NCBI): domain Eukaryota; kingdom Metazoa; phylum Chordata; class Actinopteri; order Cichliformes; family Cichlidae; genus Pundamilia; species Pundamilia nyererei. Next base: position 1,972,482 of record NW_005187488.1, on the reverse strand, counting down.
AAGGCGTCACATAAAGGGGGGTGGTATCGTGCTTTTCTTTATTTTCTGGCATTTGAACGCTCTTAGAGGGGTTCCAGTGATACAATAAGGGATGAAGTAGTCGCTTAGTATGATGTAATAATGAGGAAATATCATTAAACTGTTGATCTTAGCCACAAATCTCTGGCCATCTGCACAGAAACCTGCACCCACCAACTTGCTTTAAAAAACATCTGTTTATGAGGGGCAGCCAATCAGATTAAAAGCTGACTTAAAATGAGAAGAACAAGGTTGAGATGAATATGGATTATTTGAAACTGTGACTCATGCAAAGCTACTCAAGAACCAAAGTATGGAGCTAGAAATTTCGGCATATTTTTTTTTTCTTTACAGGAAAATTTTTTGAATAATAAAAAATATATGTGTAGAAAGGAATATTAAAAACACATTGTTGAACAAATGTTTATCATTT
>NW_005187488.1:1942457-1971829 GCF_000239375.1 Pundamilia nyererei | reverse complement strand
TACGTATTATTTATTTTACTCTTTTTTGTGCACAATGCTTTGTGACCGTTTGTCTGTAAAAAGCATTTAATAAGTAAACGTACTTATTTTTCTTTTGGTATTTTTAACCTGATCTGAAAAGTTCAGCAGAGATTAGTCAGCTGTTAATTTGATGGATATATGGAGCTGATATTAACAGCAAATGGGGGGGGAAGTAAAAAGCCTTCTTTTTATGTATCTATAAATAAAAGTAATATTTAAAAAAAATATACATTCATTTAAAAATTAAATTTAAAAATTAATAAAATTAAGAACATTTTTTTAAATGATGATTTCTTTAAAGTGGCCCTAATATCTCTTCATTCTTTGACTTATAAATGAACTTACTTCAGTATTGCTGTCGCAGACTCCCTCTATCTGACACCATTTAGAGACCAGTTAGACCATTTAAATCAACATGTGTACAAGAATAAGATCTTTTGATTCCACTATGTTGTCATTTTTGAGTAAATTAAACATAAATAAGTCAGTTTCGCCACAGTTGAACCAGGGACATCAGGCTTGTTTCAGCCTGAACATCCAGATGTTAATTCGATTGGCAGACTGGCAGTGGCGAGACCAAACAAATAGACTGTGACACTATCTCTCTCCCTCCATCTGCAAAGCAGAGAGGAGAGTGCTGCATTCCAACTGCTCCCTACGCAGACATTTCCTCAGATCAAAGGCAGCTTTCACCACTGCGTCTTAATCAGAGGGAAACGTTAGACCGAGCTCACCGCTAGCCAGGGCCAGACAAGCAACGCTGCGCCGCAACGCTACATTGCTCAGATGGCTTCGAACTTGGCTTGGAGATGAAACCGTGTACAGAATTGCACATGACGGATACAATTTTGTACAAAATCCACTGGCAAGTCTCATACAAATTCTCATTCTTTAAATAGAAAATGTGAGTGCTATCAGGCTTCACTTTATCAGAAACCTTTACTATCAAATTTCTCTTTTCTGCGAGATGTGAAATAAAGTTGAGAACAATCAGGAAAACTTCTTAGCAGCAGAGTTTGAGATTAACTAATTTGTGCCCACTTCTTATAATTGGTTAGGAGCGCCTGGAAACTTCATAATGATGGCCTACACCACAAAGGCCTTCCCCTGAGGATGTGGAGAAAGCCCCATATCAGGCAGACATTAACGGGCTAAAAGATTAGACTGAATTAGCCCCTCTGCTTCTCTGGGGCTCCCCTATGGACTGGTCTACTGTGACAAAAGACCCCAGGAGTAGGAAAGGATGAGCGAAAAGAGGGAGAGGAAAAAGTCTGGCCCAACGTTTGTTTCGCAGTGACCTTGAGCAAGGCCAGAGGGAGTGGAACAGCCCAATTACGACCTCTGCCCCATCCCCTGTTCCCCTCCTGGCCCCTTCGTCCCTCCACTTCACAGCCCCCCTAATGAAAGAGCTCAGGCCAGGGTCAATAATGAGCACTGAGGAGTGGAAACGACACACACACCCACTGAGGAGCAGACCCAGAAACACACAGTCACACGTGAACTTCTTCATCTTCAGAAGCCTTTCTGTAATTAGACCAAAAAGGGGCTATGGGGCAATTTTAAAGGCCTGCACTGCGGTCGACAGTGTGACAACATGTCTCGCGACGCTGAAGCAGGTGGACGGGAAAAAGACGCCGGCGCTCTCCGGAGGAAGAAGAGAAATCCTGAGCAAAACCTTTTCTGTTTGAAGTGCGCAAAGGTGGCGACTTTCAGGCTCATACCTGACATTGCAACACAAACGGTCGTGGAATTTTTCTCCACCTCCATATGATTGGTGTCTTTTTGCACGTCAGCTGGAAGAAATCTCCTCCTCGCCGAGAAGGCCATCGTGAGAGCAAACGGGCACTTCAAAACAGGTGTGCGAACGAAAGAACGTGCTCACGATAAGCAAGTCATGTGCCCCCACGCCACCATCATATGCCTCATTTGCAGAGATCACAACATAGCTGCAGGGTGATGTTTGCTTTCTTGTCACATGGCAGACCTTGAAGCTCGTACACGTACGCACTCGGGGGAAATATGTAGCACGGGGGAAACCGAAAAAACCTGCTCTGTCAGTCATTAAAGAAGAGAAACGGACATGCAAACACACATTTTTAACCATTACCTGCAAAAAAAGGCATTCGGTTGGCAGCAAAGTAAGCACAACTAATATCTCTGGAAGCATTTTTCACATTTTCTGTGTTGAAATAAAAACCCAGGAGGAAGAGCAGAGGAATTTCATGGCCTGTTTGAGGGAAGCCAGACATCCACTCTGGCTGCCATGACACTGATTAAACCTGTCATGTGTTGGCTGCGTCCCCGTACGCCGGCCTAAGCTAAATGCCTCTACCTTTATTTAGTTTTTTCCAATTAATTAAAAATAAGATCAAAGCAATCGCCTGCATGGCCGGAATACTGGTGGGAAAATCGTGACAAATGGAAGAGATGACTGTGAACAGTAGTCTCAGGGAGGGGAAGGAGGGAGTATGTGAACATATGACCTATGAATTTGGGAGGGAAGGGTGGACAGGGAAGAGTTAGGGCAGAGGGGGAGTTGGACAAGGAGGGAAGGGGGAGAAAAAAAAGACGTCTCAAGGGGTCCGCAGCCAGGTGTGAGGGGATTTAAGGAGGACAGCGGAGAGATTGATAGTTCGGAGGAGGTTCGGCACGTCTTTAAAAGAAAATGCAAGCGAGTGGCCGATCCTCCGTGCTCAGCTGCTCTCTGTAGGGCCGTGATCATCTCAGCATCTGCCAGCATGCATTAATCAACATGACAAAAGGAAGCAGTCTGACAATGTGCAGCGTGTGTTTGCAGGAATGTTCGCCCTGTGTGTGCGCTGATGTGAGAGTAGGTGTGTGGGTGCGGAGAAGTAGCGTCTCGGATACACCTGATTTGAGATTTACATCAAAGTTGTCCTGCAGGGTTTTACATACTTCTTCTTAGAAGAGAAAAACTTCACAGGTTTATAAATTCCTATTAACCCTTAAAGAAGACGTCCTGCAAAACGGGCAAAAGGAAAGCCTGAGCTCCTGACATATGGAAGCTATTTCCTTTCACGTGGCCTTTCTTAAACCAGCCAGCTCCTCTTTAAGGCATCGCATGTTTACACGGGGCGGTCTGTGGATTTTAAACTGTCGTCTTATTTCACCCAATGAATATACACTTGCCAAGTGTAAATATGTCCCCAAAAGATTTTGAGTTTTTGTAGAGTGGGAGTGTAGAGACCTTGAATCTTTGTTTGGAACAAGATTATATCCACACTAATAATTTTTTTTTTTTTGGAGTGGGGAGAAAGCTACAGAAACATGCATTTGCGGTGAAGGCTGATGACTTCACTTAGGCACACAAGGTATCATTGTGGTGCAGCAGCCTGACCTGGTGGTATTGACATAGCGGTGTGCTAAAATAGGAACCGGGCTCTGTAAAATACTTTTAGCTCAAGCATGAAATCGTTGCGCATGAAAGAAAAAAAGATGAACATTTCTTCATGTGTTCTTTGGTGACCAGCACAGGAAATTGGCGAGTCCAAATCCAATAACCCAACAACTGTATTCATGGACCTTCAAATTTTCATCTGTGAGCTGCCAGTCTACTCCCACAGAGAGTCGCGAAAGAAAGAAAAAGGCACTGAAGCCAGCAGTCATGACCCTGCCGAATTGAGAGGAAGTCTTACTAAAACCAGTCTGTACACTGCAACGGTTCATGAGTGCTGGAAAATGTAGCTTTTCCATGACACAGGCCAACAATTACATTGATTCGATGTCACATTTACAGGGTAACTAATGAATATGAAATACCATAGATGCATCTCATGTTCACACTTAACTACTGCCTGTAGCTGCAGCTATGAATAATAGTATACTGTAGCTAGCTGTAGCTCAGGAGGTAGTGCAGGTCACCCACTAATTGGTAGGTTTGTGGTGCTGATCCAATCTGTATGCAAAAGTGTCCTTGGGCACGATACTGAATCCCAAGTTGCTTCAAAGTGTGAAAGTGTGAATGTCTATAGATAGAAAGCACTTAACCATAGAAAAAGTGCTTGTATGTATGTGGGCAAAGTATCAAAGTGCTACATAAGAACCAGTCCATTTAGCATTTAGCTATTATTACATATACATTACATATTATTACATAGTCCGGTGTCATTAACTTGATAACAAGGTTTTTTCTTCTCTCTTTACACTCGTAAATGCAAATTATAAGCAGCCAAGTGCGTGGAAGAAGCTCAAGCTAAAGTTAGTGATGGCTAATGCTCTAGACTTGTAGACAATCAGTATTAGGGGCAACAAAGAACTGCAGTTCCCTATAAGAACACTTGGTGGGCTGGCTCCAAAAGTCAGTACATTCCCACACACTCACCTGCTAAAATGTCCACTTCTAGACATCTTCTAAACATTTTAGCTGTAGCCTAACTGTAGCCTTTTTAATGAGTATGCTAACTTTCATAGGGATGCTATGGTTAGCAGCTTCGCCTCACACAATAGAAGGCAACTGGTTCAAATCCCAGCTGACGCCATTCTGTGAGGACGTGAGGTAGATAAAGTGCTATATGAATGAGTATAATACATTTCTTTTTTTTAAAGATAGGTGCTTTGTTTAATTATGTTAACAGTATCTGTAGCAGTTTAGTATGATAATATGTAGTATGCTAATAGATAGCAGCTACCTTGGTCTGTGCTATTGCTAGATAATAGCTTAGCACTACACTGGCTCCAAAAACCCCTGACTGTGATTACTTTAAGCACCTGATTGATGGTAAGATGGGAAAATATTGCTTTAATATGTTATAAGGATGGAACTTTATTCACCATATATCAAAACCTGAGCATGTTTCCTATCCAGATGCTCCCCTACTGTCAAGGAGTGCTGCCGCAGTCAGTCTGAACAAGGCCTAACCCATCACAAAGGTCTCTGTGATTCTATTATTTTCTCTGTTTGACACAAAAACATTGCAGTACTGTGAACTGACAGTTTTTTGTTCTCTCTGTTTTTTTTTGCTAACAATATTTAGTAGCAGATGGATGATTTAGTAACAGAACACTGCACAGGACTTCATATTAGTGAAAAATAAAGAAGCAGTTTACACACATGTGGCCACAAGGGGCTGAGTGAGGTGGGAACTGAGAGTTTTAGAGGGAATTGGGATCTGTCAGGTGTCAGTACCTCTCCTGACCGAGGCTGACAGCATCACATGCCCACCTCCCCCCCTCAAACCTCACCTCAATCTCACCACCTCATAGAAGCCGGCACTCCCACCCCCCTCACCCCACCCACTCTCAACCCTCTAACCCACCCAGCCACGGCACAGCACTGCCACCGCTCTGAAAGCCTAAACCAGAGAGGAGGAAGAGAGAGGCTCCTGACAGCGGAAACACAAGCACTTTAAAGCTCCAAACCCTTTCACTGAGATCAAAGGGCCATAGGAACTGAGCCAGCTGAGACCCAAGGAGAGAGGAGAGGGAGCTGAGACAAGGGGAGAGAGAGAAGACAGAAAGAGACTGAGAGACATAAACAGAGGAAAGAGAATTCAGGGGTTCCTTCATTAAGACTTCATTAAGACCTGCAACTAACACACATTCCAATGCAAACTGGAGTCCCTCTTCCACAGCAATCCTTCATGGCCTTTGTGACAAACCATTTTTCTTGGGATGACGAACAGAATAATAAAAAGAATTTTCTCCACATTGCGCCAGTAAGAGTCGTACAGTGTTTTGTCTTAACTTTATTCTATTGGTGCCTTTTAGGCAAATATCTGAGAAAAAAAGGGCTTTTTATGCAGTAAATTTTACTAACACCCCTTCAAAGAAATGTGTTCTCCACTTTTTTTGCTTTTGAAATGCTCATTATTATCTTAATTGCCCCATATTAAAGAGAAGGACCTGTACAGGTTGTATCCCACCTTTTCCTCTATGGTTGCAGTAATAGACTCCTTTAACCCCAATGACCATGAACAGGATAAGCAGTCAAGAAGATTAATTGCTGGAAATAACAGTCGTATGCAGTGTATGGATGCACCTAAGCTCCAGACTGGTCACCTCGTCAAATGTTGAAGTTTAGAATCTTCAAAAATCAAATGAGTGATTCATCAAATAAGGCTGAAAAACTCATTCTTTGGCCTTTACTGTCAGCACCATCTAATCTGAATTTCCTCGTTGCAGTCCAGCAGCAGTGTCTGCTTTAAGCTTTTCTTCTGGGCAATGCAGGCGGCAGAGCTAGCAGGGTATGGTGAGGTTGCCAGGCATTCGGGGTAAATATGTTCCCCGAACGCTGCGAGGGCTCTGCGTGACCCTCTGACATCAAAGGCCTGGGTGGGTCCGAGGGGTGGGAAGGATTTCTATTCATGGTCACATCAAGCAGGATTCCCTCTCTGCGGGATACCTCTGGGGGCGTGCCAGACATTCCCATACACTGCGTCGTCAGTTCACACATACTCTCTGTGCAGTTCAATTCCCAGCAGTCTCCTTCAATCCCCCCCAACTCCTACAAGTGTGCGTTACAGTCACATTCACACGCAAGCAGAAGATACACACTCGTTCTGCCAGAACGACATATAGCTCATCTCTGTGAGCACGTATCACTCCACGCCGCTGGAGCGGTAAGACATGTTTATTAGCAGGAGTCAGAGAGTGTGACAGGGTTGAGTCATAACACACGGGTCCAGGTGTCAGCGGCTCTGGTTGAATCTGCCACCTCTGTGAACTCCAGAGGAGTCATGAACCTTAAAAGTTGAGTCACACGTGAAAAATGCTTCTTGTTCGAGATCAAGGCGAAACGCTCAGAAAGAAAGGGACTGGGCTTTATCGAGAAAAAACAAAAACACAAGACAGATTCAAATCTTCTCACCACTCGTGCTGGTTTCAAAATGTGACTGAAAACAGTCGTCGTTTTTGAAAAGTTTATATTTGGCTTTGCCACGCAGCAGGGTTGGTTTTTTTGTGTTTGCTTTGTCTTTTTTTATTTTGTTCACAGGCAGTTTTAAAGCCTTTTTTTTTTTTCAACGAACTGCAATTAAACGTAATTTCAGCCATCGCGATAAGAACGTCTACCAAAACGAATCAACTAAGTATACGGCGAGAAAATGAAAACATGAAAGTGAAATTGCACAAAATGAGCCAGGCCTTTTTTCCTGTAATTTCAAGGGGGCTGGAATCAGGGAACAAACATGAGCTCAGGGGAAAAAAAACAAGGAAAAAAAGAGGATTTTCTTGTTTCTTTTTGGTCGTCTCCCATGCTTGATTTTACTCTTTTACAAGTAGAACACCTTCATCTCTGTGCGCAACCAATTACGTACTTGATTGTTGTTTTTTTCCCCTGCTTTTCTCTTTTTTTTCAAAGCGAGAGAGTGAGTACAGGTGGAATTAGCTCTCAGTCAGTGTTTTGAGTTCCTCTGGCATGCCTCGGGCAAGAGTGAAGACAGGAGGGGGACTCCTGGGTGTTAAAGTGTTAAACTTTTGAAAACATGGAGGAAACACATCTACCTTTCTTTTCCCTCTCAAGCCGTGTCTCGATGGCCCCGATGCCTTTACACAGAAACTCAGCTGACGCCTGCAGCTAAACAGGGTTCAGGGTTCCACACCCCATCGCCCTAGCTACCCGACGAGTCAGGTAATGAGCATGCGTGCCTGCGTGTACGGCCCACAGGTGAGGGGCGGTGTTGGAGAATGAGTGTGGCCCAGGGGCTGCGAGGAGCCTCGTGGATCCGTGAGACAGCTCCGCACGATCCCCTCGCAATTCGACACGTCACACTGGGCTGCCGAAATGGGCAGCCGCACGGATGGGCCTGAGCAAATCACAAACAATACACAGCGCTACAAGACAGCAGAGACACACTGCTGGAGATGGTTAATCCTTCAGACAGAGATCTGAGGTAGAACAACAGAAAAAAAAAAAGGTGGGGGTCAGGAGGATGAGGAAGGGAGAGAAAGCCGAGACACAGAGGAAGAAGAGGAAGAAGCAGAGCGGGAGCATCAGGTAAGAGACAGAAATATGTGTTTCCTCCTTGGCACTAAAAATCTCCTTTTCAGAGCAAAATCCATCACGTTTTCCTAATACATACTTCATGCAGAGGAAGGGAGAGAAAAGAAAAGCCGGACAGAAGAAAGGCAAGCGCTGGTGGGAAAGTGAACAGACACAGCCTACTTTATTCTGCCCATTTCATCCATCTTGTTGGGCTAATAAAATGTCAAGTGGAGTTCCTTGATATTTAATCATGAAGGGGCCGAATGCGTGGCGGTGCCAAGCTCAGGCTCGATGAAGCTTTGGGAAGCTTAAACACAGACCTGAGGAAATTTTGGATAAACCCAAAGAGAGGGAGGACGTTTCACAAACCTCGCTACCCAAATGAAGCAAAACTGTTAAGAAATAGGAGATCCTAATAAGGGAAACTTTTTTTTACTTCCTTTGGCTCCAGGAACAAGTTTCCCAGCTTTACTCCATCCCCTTGAAAAAAAGTTAATTCCTAATTTAGTCAAATCGGTCAGAGAAATGATGAAAATGTGACAAAAAAAGAAGAAAAAAAACCTTGCTCTGTCTTATAAGCACCCTGCAGCTGCGTGCATGACTCTGCATATTTGCGAGCAGCTCCCGCCGGACACTCGCCATGAAAACATAAATAAATAAATGAAAGAACTTCACAAGCTGACGCCCTCTCAAAGAAAAGAGAGGCACCATGGGAGACAGAAATAGCAACGGGCTTCTCTTTTGACCCGCGTTGCAAACTGCACTATTAGAGGAAACCATCCTATCGGGCTATCAGATGTAATGGACGCCACATCTGATAAGGGAGATAAGGAAGGGCTGAGAGAAAAGAAATCGCTTTATGCGATATGAATTAATTTTCACTGGTGAGGAAAGTGTAAAAGAAGCGATTTAAGAAGAAAAAAATGCGATTCAGAAGATAAACAAATAGAGAAAGGGAGGGGAGGAGGTCCAGAAGCTGTAATGAACTCATTTCCTCCCAGCATTAAAACTTTCATTGGTCTTTAGCACAATGACTAAAAGCATTCTTGTAACCGACATGTGGGAATGTTTTGCATTGTTGCGTTCGGGTTCCCTTCAATCATTTACCCAAGGCTCGACCAGGAGAGTCGGAGGCGAAGGAGAGAGGGAAGGAAGGAAAGGAGGGACTGAGAGAGGATGGAAAATGAGGAGAGTTGGCGAGGATTTATGACCCTGTTCCCTTGGTCTCGTTACTTGCTATAACTGGCCCCCAGAGTGGGATCGCAGGGTCTGGAGCTCAGAGCCCAGAGATCAGAGTAATGGAAATTCCACATTTCTACACTGCTACAGCGTGACGGCTTTAGGGCACAGGTTGATTCGAAAAAAGAAGAAGAAAAAAGAAAGAAAAAAGAAGCTGAAAACTGACTCTCAATTTTTTAAAATCTGGAAGCAGAATTGATTTTTCTGCATTAGGTAAGAAGCAGCCTTTCTGAAGCTCGGTGATTCCTCAAACGCAGCAAAGGTGCGCTTAAGTGATGGCTTCTTCTGCCGGGAGGCTCTTTTAAACGCGATTTATATGTGCGGAGCAGACACCAGCCTGAGGTCGGGGAGGCGATGTGAGGCGGCACGCCGTTTGTGCTGGGGTTGTATCTCGGGCCCCGCCAATGAGAGGAGGGTCTCGTAAAAGTGACACTCGGCCACACCCACCAAATAAGCCACTGCGTTTACTTCTCTACTCTGCATGCACCATAACACGTCATGCAAAAAACTGATTTTTTTCAGAGATTACTCGATTAATCAATCAGACGACTTACACAAAATTAATCAGCATGCTTTTTCTTTACGCAATTTCTTAACTATGCTTCTTATTTTTCAAGCTAAAATGCCATAAAGTCGAATTTTTGTTACAGTTGCATTCTGAATATTTGCTGTTTCATCATATCTAATGAATGCATTCCACAATAGTGACAGAGACTACTAAAATACAGTTAGCGCTGTTATTTGTATATAAATGCTTTAATAGACGCCTTATTTTGCAGACGATAAATTGTCAGACGTCTGAACAATGTGGTGCGGACAATGAAACCGGTTAGCGGCAAACACAACAAAGAGCAGGAGTTTAGTCTCAATATCATATTAAGGAGGACAATAAAAGTTGACGGATGGCGATCAAAATAACAACAAAAAATGACAGCGGAATAAATGCTAAAATTATTTCCAAGCACGCGTCTATCTGCGTGTGCGAGCACGGCTGCACCAGCGCACACACACGCGCGTCCAAACACACACACAGCTGTTGGCACCTGCCTGTTATCTCTTCCCCTCAGACCTGGTTTTTCATTGTGCTCCTTGGGAGAGCTACAAATTGAGATCTCAAACATGAAGAGGGGGCAAATGACTTGTGTACGGGAAATCAAATCCACTAATGTGTTACATGTGCAAATTCGCAGGCCCCTCGTATTAGAGATTCATGTATTCCTGCTTTATCAGAATGTACCTTTTTCAGAGCCGTTTTCAATGGAGCCTCAAATTAAATTCAACCAAACACAGAAGAGAATATAATTAATAGGGAATATTTGTCGAAAGGATAACCAGACACGAACTGATTTGCATTAATAAAATGCTCGTGAAAGGGATCAGACTGGAAATGCTGTAAATTCTTTGACAATTCCCGTTTGCCTGAAAGACGTATTAAACCAGTAATGAACTATTTAAAGAGGATTAAAAACATTTAAAAGAAATGCACGTGATATTTAATAACCAGGGAGACATACAAATATACACACAGCAGCAGTAGCAGCAGCCCTGGCAGCAGTGGCCCCAGCATAAGTAATCCTAGCCTGGTAAGTAGAGTTTTGGAACATGTCTTAACAGATCTCCACAAGTAATGACTCAACCCTAAAACCTTTACAGGCCTTGTCAAATATCTGCTGTGCCAAACTCGTTTTTTCCCCCCTCTTTTTTTTTCTCTCAACCTGCTGGATCCATCATTCTCAAACTACACAGGTGCCTTCAAAATATCACGGTCCTGTGCACAGGGTGAAGGAGGGGATGGGAGGCAGGCTACACTGCCCATTTAGGGTTCTGAAACTAGTGTATTACAAAAAAAATAGATATACTGTAACTTCAATCTGCCCACATTTCTGCTTAGGCATTTATCTCCTTTCTCTCTAAATCCTGAAATTGCCTCAGAAAAAAAAGGGAAAAAAAAAAAAGAGGGGGGTATTTTCCTCCTTTCTTGCACATTTTCACAGAGTGGCGCGCAACTTTCTTTCTTCCCCTGCTCTTTTTTTTCTCCCCCTCCTGTGAAAATTGAAGAGGCTTTATGTCAAATACGGCTAAAGCCAGCCTCTCCATATCAAACAACGCAGCGCGAAAATTACTGTGGCGATGATAAGGCTGCCAGATAGAGTGGGAGAAAGAGAGCAAGGGGTGGAGTGGTGGGGGGGGGGGGGGGGACTGAAAGGAAGTGACTCTACTCAATTATACTGCAAAATTGGTATGACTGAATATTTTTCATTCAGGTGACTGATAGTATCAGTGAAACTGCAATGCAGATAAATAAAGGAGCCTTCTGTCAAGAATAAACACCATTAATCATGAAGCCAGCTACTGCGTGACCGCCTGTCCCCCCGACTTACTCCACTGAGAAAGTATTAAAGAAGGGGTGGGGGGGTTGTGTGCATGTGTGGGGGGTGGGGGGGGGGGACTAAGGAAGGGGGCGGAGCGGTATTGGTGACTCCACCAGAAAGGGGTGACCTATGAAGTCACACAGAATGGGTTTTTTGGACAGTTAAGAGAGGAAGATGAAAAAGCGGCCTTCATCTTTCAGCCACTGCTTCCTGGTGACAGAAGCACATCTGGATGGAGATTATCAGATGTGATGGTGGAGCGGTCATTTACACCGGATGCAATTTATGGCTACCCTTCTCATTCTATGTTAGTCGAAAACAGATTCAAAAGTGAATAATCATAAAAAAATCTTTACATATATTATTTTTCTGTAGAAAATCTGGACTGTATTTTTAGAAAGTGGCTGAAAATAACATTTTAATGATTAAACGAGGCCTCAAATCGCACTGTAAGTAACGCTCCGTTTCCACCAGCTTCTAGAAAAGATACACCAGGTCCTTTTTGTCTTTTTATTGTTGATTGTGTTATTGTTATGCTGCTTGTGTGCACATCCGCGTGTGTGTGTGTGTGTGTGTGTGTGTGTGTGTGTGTGTGTGTGTGTGTGTGTGTGTGTGTGCAACGTATTGCGATGCTCGCTCTCATCCCGTCTGGAAGGAGGTGTTGAGATAAGGCCGTGGTCTTTATGCAAAGCAACACTCGGCTCCTCCGTGAGCAGATTGGGCGCTCTGACAACAGTTTATGTAAATAACAAAAGGAACTCGGCGCACATCTTAAAGAAAACAACAAAAACCCATGCGGGCGCGCTCAGTGAGGAAAGCGGGGAGGAAGAAGTGCGTATGGGGCGATGCGTCCGAACTCTTGCGTTTTACTTCTGAGCTGATTGGATTTAGAGGGTAACAAGGTGACTCAGTCAAGTTGGTGCCATGTTTAAATGAAACAAAGCTTGAGAAGCAACAGCTCACGCAGCCCTGGAGCCAATTAATTCCTCCCTGCTTCATCGTTTCTGAGCTGAGGTTTTGTTGTGATGATAGAGATGTGCCACAACTCTCCCCCCACACCCTCCCCGGTCCTCCAGAATACCTTCTAGTCGGCCCTGCAGCTGAACAAACACTGGTCATGAATGAAATAACCACACGGGCCGGGAACACGGAAACACACCCGCAAAGCCCCCCACCTGTACCCTAACTCCACATATAGAGAAAAATAAACCGCTTTACTTTATTTATGAGACACATGAGTCCTTAAGGTCTGTTAATATCTTGAGAATAGAGAAAACTGACAGCATCTGAGCTAATTTTGCAATTTTTGGGGGGGTTGGACGTATACAGTGGGGAATATATATGCATGTTTTACTTTATAGGAAGGGAAAGCAATTTAAAGTAATAGTTACCACAAAGAAAACCTTTCATGAAAAAAATCTCTTTAGAGTGCTCGTTTACTTTTACAGCTTTATAGACTCTTTAATTGACTCCGCTGGCTTGACTAATTCTTTTTTAAATCCACATACGGTAAATGAGCGAAAGGTTGTGAGTCAATTGCTTATCCCCTAAGAATGTTTTGTCGTTTTAGTGGCCCCCCATTCACAGCACGAGGGCCCGGGACTCCAGAGTAAATTCTGATGCCGATAATTGACTTGTGACGAATACCTCTGTTTGTTCTGCACGGTCTCCGGGTGACCCAGAGCCGGCGTTGAGCTGCATGAGAGGGCTGTTTTGTTTTTCTGTGTACCGCGGTCAGGCAATAAAGCTGGAATGAAAGGAGTGGTCTCTTCTGTTGGAGCTGGCCTCACCCCCCCCCCCCCCCCCCCCCCCCCCCCCACCACCACCACCAAACTCCCATTAAGCCAAACCAGCACAAAGGGGACCAAAGCTCCCATGGAGAGCCTGCTCTTCACAGATCAATGTGTTTATTTAGGCAGGAAAGACTCTTTCTCTCTTTGCTAAGTCTGGAGTTAAGCTGGTTCCAGACCAGAGACACACACAGACACACAGAAAACTGGCCAAGTTTAAAGGAGGAAAAGACTCCAGCTGATCCCGGATCAGTGCAGGACAGTAAAGTTTAGGTTACTTCAGATAAAAAAGAAAGAAACCTGTTAAACGCTTCTTGTTGGTTGTTGGGATTAGCTTCAACTCAGACTGAGATTGTTGAAACTCTTGTTAAGTGCTGTTCTTGCACGTGAATATAAATTTCTCAGTAAAGAGAAATCGCCCCCCACCCCCCCGCCTCCTCTCCTGACCCCGAGGCGTTAATATTGAATGGCACGTTGGTACCTTCCCCACAAGAATTCATAAACTAAACGATTAGCCTCTGTCTGTAATTGCACTCTCCCTTGCCTAATAGGGGCGGTGAGGTAAAGAGGGGAGAGGAAAAAAAACAAAGGACAGTTAATTTGTGATTTCCTCTGCTCATTTGAAGGCAAATTAAGTGTCAAACAGCTAATACGGAGCATATTTCATTTTATGAGCTTTTAATTTAATTCCACCGCCTCATATCACTGGAGCCCGTTAGCTGCGCTGCTAACGCCCGCTCCTCGTCTGAAAACGAGGGCCATAAATAAACACGTTTCAATTAGGCCCTTCACAGTAATAGGATATGATTCTGTTCATTTGCCACGTACGGATGGTGTATGTGTCATTGTGGCACAGAGGAAACAAGCTGCCGGGCGCTCGTGGTGTTTTTCTCCGGCCACGGATGCCCGGTGGTGGCTGGCTTGTGTGCATGGCGGGGGGAAGCCGGCTGGATTGATGGAACTGCCGCAGGGCCAACCCAACTGTAATTACAGGCCCTAATGAGAGGTTGCATGGGGAAGTACTGCAATAATAGTCCCTGTGTACTTAGGCATATCTTTGAGGGGGCTAATAACGATTAATTCTGCTCACCGAGGAGAACTTGTCTTAAAACAATTCAATATTTCTCCATAAGCCGCCTCCTGTCCTCCATTTCCCCCGAGCGACAGCTATACGTTGACTGCCTCGCGTGGGCTGCTTACAAGCAGCATTACCGAGCAGAATGCATCGCTTAAATCCTGGCAGAGATTTACGCTTTTGCGGTAGTTTCACAGTCGTAAAGTTTAGTTGCTGAAACTCGCTCAAAACCTAAAATCTGGGAGTGTAATTAACTCCAATTTGCCATCAGGTGGTTGGACGCAGCTGTAATACCACAAGTGATGAGCGCATCTTCCCACCAAGGAATTCAGGGCTGCTTTTTTAATCAAGCAGGCAATATTGCTGCTTCCCTGTGCAAAAGAATCCAAAGTAGATGAGAACAATTTCTGCATGAAACCCACGTAGGGCCCGCAGATAATGCGCATGACAGTGAGCTCACAAGACTTTATTTAAATAAGGCTGGCCACTCAACAGCTGTTTTATAATCATGACAAATAGTTTCCCTCAGCGCAGCGTGTCATATTAAACAGCTCCACGTCTAATGGTTTGGATAAACAGGCCCTAAGTAGCGTGGCAGGAGCATGGCCGTGTCTCCAGTGACAGCAAACCAAGCGCGCAGATAACTCCCGTCCGGACAGAGTGACTGAAGACACCGTTGCTGCGTAACTTCTCCCCCTTAATTCAATTCTTCAGCTCCGTGTTGTCCCTCTAACCCCCCCACCCCCGCCTGCTTCCTCATTTTTCTCCTCCTCCCTAACCTGCTGCTCCGCTTCGTACCAAAGCGCTCCTGACGGATAACAAGCCCGGCTGTTTGTTTGAGCTTATGTTGCCTGAGCGTGTTCGCCCCATTATCTGCGCATAAGCTAAATGCTAAATTATATTTGCCATTTTGTTTGCAGTGACATGAGGCATCAATCACCTCCCCTTGTTTTTTTTATTTCCTCGCCTCGACCCCCCCTTCCTCCTCTGAGCAGGAGACGAGGGGTTGAGAGGTGGGGTGGGCCGGAGACGGGGGTGGGGGGGACATAAAAAATTCATTACGCTTAGTGGCACATCAGCAAGGGAGAGATATGACTCCTGAGGAGGAGAAAGGGGGGAGTTGATAATGATGAAGAATATCAAACATAATGCGGCCCAAGTAGCTGCCCCATCCAATTTGTCCTCGTCGCACGCTGATCGCTTCCTCCGTGTCGGCGGGTAGGAAACAAGCGCCACAAGGACGAGGACTCCTGCACTGTTTGGATGCAAAGAATACAAATGACCGAGAGAGTAGAAGAGAAGGTAGTGACTAATAGTGAGGAGAAAGGAGCAATTTGTGCATGCGAGCGAGCTCGCTGAGCACTTTGAAGTTCTCTGCTGACCTGGCCGGCACCATCGGACCCACTCCACAGGGGCAGACTAAAGCAATAAGAGTTACCCTGTTTATAATAACTTACCACTGGAGAGCTGAGATGGCCTCGCTTTTACTTCGCTTCAAAATGAATCGAATGCACACAAATGCGATTGGAAGAGGCAGGGAGGTTACTTGTACACAGTTCATGTGTCAGGAGCTCATCTGTGTCTGTCAGAGATGGGTAGATGTCAGCAGAGGCATTGCTTCCTTCTCTTGACAGGGCTTGATCACTGCTCTTATGAGAATTGCGCGCTCCCAGGCTTCCCTCGCCCTGCTCTCATTTCCCTGTCTCTGACACATGTTCATTTGTGTGTCTCTGACATGCGGATCATGTTGCGCACGTACGGGGCCGTGGCCTTTGATCCTGAAAAGGCAAAGAGAGGCGCCCCGGCACCCATGAGGAGGATGCTCCACGCCCACAGGCGGAAGGAAGTTTCGAAGCTCGATTTGTATCGCCGCTAGTAGCGGACCATGCGGCTGAGTCAAATGTGTTCTCCTGTGTTATGATCAGCAAAATTGAAGTCTGCGGTTTTGTGCTTGAGTGCGAGACACTTACACGTGAAGAGGGGGCACAGGCGAAGGATCGTAGATGTACCGTCCCTGGGTATGTCTGTCGTCGATTGGCACAGGAGGGTGGAAGGTGGGGAAGAATTGTGGAGCAGCTGTGCGGGACAGAAAAGATAAGAAACATGAGCTGTTTTTCTTTACAGTTTATAAAAGTCCCAGTTCTCCTAAAATACGTCTGCAAGTGGATCCATTCCCTCCTCGGCTAATCTAAATAGCAGCAGTAATGAAAGGCAGTGGTTGATGGCTATCTTTCAGCGGACCCACCCAAATGAGACCTCATTAAACGCGCCGAGCTAAAAGCTGCGCCGCTCGAAAAATGTTAGCTGAGGAAGTCTTTGTACATGTCTCAAGGCTGAGAGAACTCAAAATAAACAGGGATAAATAAGCGTAGGAAAAGCAGCCAAATGGCACATTTCTCACCGTGCCAAGCATAATATGGTTTTGTACAAAGGATAACATTTGAGTACAACCACTGAAACGAACAAAATGGGAAACAAAAACATCCTTTTCCATCTTGGTGTTTTATCACAGAGAATCCAGAGGCTTCTTTCACTCTCCCCCCCCACCTCCAGATAAAACATTAAAATATTTGTATTACATGAGTTTTCAAGCCTTTTCTTTACTTTTACCCTCTCTATTTTAATTTTTACAGCAGAAATTGAAACTGCCACAACCAGGCTGACTTTGCACACGTACGCACTCATCGTCGAACCCTGACTTGCACTCGTTGTTATATAGTTGTAACTTGAAGCTGAATTTGTGTGTCGCAACCGTGCACCCACTGTTGGACGAGTCGAAACAAGCAACCAAAAGGTGCCTGCTTAAGTTTTGACACGTTAGGTTAAAGTGTGTATATCAAGGCACAAACAGCAAATGACCATTGCGCACGGATTAACTGCATCTCACTGCTAGAACATTAGCCACTTTATTACCTGTGTTACTGAGACCAGTGCCAAGTTGCATTATCATCCCCCCGAGGCTAAACATGTGTCAACATCTGTATAACGTCATGCAGCAAGTCTCTGAGGTTGCTAGCTATATATATATATTTTTTTTTATGGTTGTAAACATTTGGAAGCGTGAGCCAAAAGGGCACATTGCCAAACGGTGAGGTGCCCAACAGCTCCGCGAGTGTTGAGCCATGACAGATTCAGCTGCATCGTTGGGCAATACACCAGGTGTTGATCTCGGGTCTCTGCTTACCTCATGGCTCATTTATTTACTGGGTTAATCACTGCCAGCTTGGGGCAACAGCTACAATTGAGAGGTGGTCACTTTAGTTTTGCTTAGGCTTACAGCTTTGCAATGTATTGAGTCTTAATAAGAGAAATGAAGCAGCAGAAACCGAGCGAGAGAAAAATCTAGATCCTAAACTAAGTGTCAAAGATCTTTTTTTTCTGGGAAGCTCCAGAGCTTCAGTGATGATCAACACAAACAACCTGGAGCTTTAGCCTGCTTTAGTCTGTCTGCAGCAGGAGAGCAAGGCTTTCCGTTCAGTTCCAATCATTTATCTATATCTGGCTACAAATCAGAACAACAGTCATCTCAATGCGAGACTCAAGGTGCTCTATAGTGTAAGGTAAAAACCCTACAATAACATAGAGAAACCCCAACAATCAGACAATACCCTTTGAGCAAGCACTATTCCCAACAGTGGGAAGGAAGAAAGCTCAACCAGAAGCAGGCTCAGGGAGAGGCAGCCATCTGACGTGAACGTTGAGGAGTGAGGGAAGGGAGACAGGGCTAGAGGTGAGTGAAGAAGTGCGTCATGGGAAGGCCCAAGCAGTGCTCTTGTCTACCAGCAGCCCATCCCTTCATCCCAGCATCCCCTCATCCCTCCCGCCCTCAGCAGCTCTGGAATCAGCTGAGGTGAGCCAAGCCAAAACTGAGTCATCAGGAGAGAACTATCAAACAGACAGAGACGGAGTGGTCAGATACTTGCCAGAGCTGCATGGAGGAGGCTTTTACCACTTATCTCTGCTATTGTGAAAAACAGGATGAAAACCCACGAGTGCTTTCTAGAAGTTTGCCTAAGTTTTCTCTTCACTTGTTGAACAAATTTTCTGTGAAACTGGAGAACTTTATAGCGTACTGTTATACAGCATGATGCAGAAGTTGACTTATGACTTGGATTTAAGAGCTGTTTGGACAAGGGGTAAATATATATACAATTTCATCCTGAAGTCTGACTGGCATCCTTCTCACTCATCATTGCAGGGGTGCAAACTTTGCAACTTTGCCCTCAGTTTTAGCAACTTTCTTTTCTTAAAAAACAACTTGTGCGTCTCCACAGATGAACCACCCCATTAGAGCACGTCTCTAATGGGCTTAAGCGTGGTTTCTAGTGTATTTAAAAGTAGAATGGGAGGTAGAGCCATCAGCTTTCAGGCCCCTCTTCTGTGGAGCCGTCTTCTAGTTTGGCTTGAAGCTTTCCTTTTTGTTAAAGCATGCCATTATGGGCTGGATCAGGTGACCCTAGAGCAGAATCTGCTTTGTTTACTCTCCACAGCTCCACTCCCGGGCTGTCGGCCCTTGGCTGTCAGACTCGGAAATGAAGCATCAGGTTTACCAGCGTCTATGGGAGTAAAAGCTTCATGTTCTCTAATCTTACTCATCCCTGCCCACATAGCAGGAACTTTATTATAGCCTCTGTCATGTTGTGCAATAACAGACAGCTACTGAGGTTAAAAAAATGTGCTATCAATTTAAATACTCCACCCCTTCACCGCTGCAACGTACACCTTCATTCCTACATCCGCCGCTCCTCGTTGAATTACCCAGATCCCCCTTTTGTTTATGTCTCTGGAGCCACTCACTCAGCACAGCCCTGTACTGAAACAAGAGCCTTTTTCTCACTCCTTCCCTCCCTTCCTTCCTTCCTACTCTTTCTGCTGCCCACGACTTTACAGCATGGCAAACCATTCCGCTGAGGTTTATTTAAATCCAAGTCTGAAGTTTACTTTACCACGGCCCTATCTAAATAGAGCCTGCCACCTCTTTTACACCAAGCACAGCTCCCCATTAGCAAGGCAAACCGACCCGTGTCACTACAGGGAATGTATACAGTCACGAAGAACAGAGAGCAGAGAAAAAGAGGGGAGAGCCTCCATCCTGCAATCCATCTCCAGTGTTTCCTGTAGGGACTCCTTACTGTTTACTCCCAAACTAAATTGCCCCTGCTTCTCTGGATATTCCGGGTATTCTCTTTGTCAAATACAGAATACAGCTGGAAGGCACACGGGAAGCCAAAACACATGTCACCGTTTTTACCTTCCCACTGTGGCCACACACACCACGGCCGCTCGAGCATTCCTAAAGAAAGTGTAATCCTAACCTTTTTTCTCCCTGTTACGTATAGTTAAGTTAATTATGTTTTTAAAGCATGTCAGCCAATCAAATACTGAGAATCAGGAACTTTTTGTAGTAGCATCTTTCATAACTTTCAACTAATTCATTAGCTCTTCAGAGCTCCTCTCGAACATTTTAATGACCTCTGTGCAACTTTTCAGAGCAGCAGTGTTCATTTTTGTTTTGCCCCCCTCTTTTTTCAGTCTTTTAGGAGAAAGGATGGAAGGTATTAAGACATGATCACAAATGGGTCTTAATGAAAGGGCAATTAGAAGCAAACTTTGACCAGGCTCATTAATTCTAATTCACACAAACACTCTGTACTCAGGACCAAAAGCCAGCTTCCACCTCATTAAAGAGAGGATGGTAATTGACTTGTCCTTTATTGGACACTTGAATAATTTCAAAAGAATGGGGTGGGGGGTGGGGGGTGAGGACGAGGGGAGGATAAAGCCTAAAGCACATCATTTGCAATATCCTTATTGGTTAATCTCCTTTCATAGTGGAAGCTTTGGCACAAAGCGTCTTAAACGTGCTCCGGAACAAGCGTGAGCTGATACTTTTGCAGAATTTGAGCTGTCACTTGCAATTCTGATTTGGGTGTTGATAATACAAACAATTTCCCCTTGTTGCTCTTTTGTTGTCAACTCAGCATTGTGAGTTTATTGTCTTGACGGCAAAAACCTGGGCTCCTCCTCTCCCGCGGTGAGGGTTCACTGACTCTGCTCGCACAGAGTGTCACCCGCAGCCGAGGACGAAACACTCCACCATAAACGCTGCACTTCTCATCGACGCTCCACTGCGAGAGCACAAAGAGCCAGTGACAGTTTGTCATAAGCGACTAAGGCGGAGTGAGAAAAGGGCTGCTGGGGCCTGCTCCAGAGGTTTGTGAATTGCTAATGTGGAACATATGAAGCCTGTGCCGGGGCCGCGAGTGCCAGATTTCATTATGCCACCTCTTTCCTCGCTCGTGATCTCACTGTTCAGGCATGCTCGTCTGCAGCAGGGCCCACAGTTAGAACCCAACTCTGCAACACTTTGCAACGCATCAAAGATGCTCAAGACTTTGTGTATTTGCACGTTTAATAGCGCACGTGTGTGCCGCTCCTTTCTGGAAGTAAGTACAAGTGGAAAAGAAGACAGAGAGTGTTATACTCACTCCTGCTACATTGTGACTTCTAGAAATAGATGATGTGAAACCCAGACAGTGCTTTCTTCGATTGGTCCATTTGAATAACTTTTCAAGCTAAAGGAAATGAATGTGTTTAAAGGAGAGACTACAGTGGTCAGGTCTTTGTACAGCTGTTTTTCCAGCTTTCTTCCATTCCATCTTTTTATGGAATAAAGTCATCCATAACTGATTTGTCTAATAGCATAACCCCACAAAAGTCCCCATATTAGGAACTGCTACAATAGCTGTGGTTAACTCTTAGCTTTTTACTTTTTGAAATAAACTGAGCACAGGAAAATGCATTTGTGGGTTTGCAGGAATGCATTTCCTTACATCTGTGCTAAGATTATATGTTTATTTATTTGAAATAAATGTATTTAAAAGGAGAGGCTGTGACGCCAAATTATTCTAATGTATTGGTCAACGGCTAACAAGTCGTGAGTTTAAAATTCAATGGAATTTTATTGCTAATAAATCAGTCGACAAAGTCCAGCTCAGCAACATTCCTGACAGATTGGTCGATCCGATGCTATTTCGATGCTATTTAAGCCTGCCTACAGTTGCTGCATATCTGCAAGCCACTTTGCAACCCCATCTCCACCCCCAGCTTCTTTCATGGTGTGCTCCTCAAGCTTTGATTATGCAGCACATGGACACATACAGCTGGAGACACCACGTTTCTCTTATACTTTTTCTTAAAAGTCTGCTTGAACTTTTGGGTGGATGGAGTCTGTACGGTCACAAAAATTAGGCGTTCATCCGGACGTCCACGGGGACCCTTGCACTCACTGTTTGATTGCAAGCAGACGCTAAAAGACTCACTGACTTTTTTTTTTGCACAGACACAGAGCAGGAACAGGGTTTGTTGAATACAGGGCTGAACCTGTAATCGATATCATCACAGAGATTCTTAGTATTGTTTTAACTAAGCTAACCTTACAAGATTTACTTGCGACATTTGGTGCTTGCCAGGTGTTATTTTCGAACCCTGCTTCCAACATATAAAATTGTAAGAGTATTACACCATATTTTCCTCTTTATGGCATATCTGCAGACAAGCTTTACCGTGAGTACTCAGAGTCTGCTCGAACTATTACATGATTGGTGCGTTTAACACTTCTGATCACACTTGCTTCCAGAGATGTGACGCTGAGCCTCTCATCATTATCAGGCCGGCCGGAGATTGAAAAAAAAAAGCCTTCAACAGACTATCAGCAGACATAGTTTGGAAGCTGCCTCTAAATTCCCCCTGTGATCAATCCTTTCACACCCCGCCTCTCATCATGTTTGCTTACACTGAGACCTCAAGCTGTTTGGACATGTAAATAACACTTTTGGAGACTGTTTAGCTAAGCTCAATGGGAGTTGCTGTTGACTTTTGGAGCGCTTTGCTTAATTACAGGTCCCAGATTGTTTCAGGTCTAATGGCCTAATTACCGCTGTATAAATTAGCCTAATGTTCGTGCTGTGCAGAGCTTTCTCCGCTGTATGTAATGCTCGGGCACGAGAATAGAGAAAGATAAAAACAAGCCTTTATTCAGCAAAGACCAACAGTGAGAGTGAGGCAGAAGAAAGAAAGCAGAGAGGTTAAATAAAAGAAAAATGTTAAGTGTTGGCTTGCCAATCTCTCTGCCATTCATCATATGTACGAGGCTGGCAGATCACACTCTGCCCTTCCTCTGTAAGTCAATAGATTTTTTTTTTATCTTCTCTGCTGTTCGTGCTTTCTCTGTCTCTCTTGCTCAGTTGCTCTCACACCATTAAACACAAGCAGTCTTTCTTTGGGTAAAAAGCAATTAACACAGCGGAAAAGAAAAACAAGGCAGAGAACCGAACACGAGCGTGAAAGAGAGAAACGTCTGCACGATAACAAGCTTTCTGTTTGAGCATACATTCCATCGCTACTCGCTGTCAGACGTCGACTGAACAAGTCAGTCAGTGCCCGCAAGTCTGTGCATATTTGCTCTGAGACTTAATGTTCAAACAGATTATTTATTTGTTAAGTACTGGATCTTTTTATTTTTTCCCTCCAGGGGTTTACTTTGCTCAAACACCACCTGCAGGACATGCAACAATTCCCTGCCAGACTTTATCTCAAATTTTTAGAGGATTTACAGATGACTACCCATTAAAATATGTATCCAATTGCAGGACATTTAGACATAAGTTACACAAATAACTCAGCAGAGCTCCACATCTGCAAAACATTTACGAACCAGAGTCGTAATCTTAACAAATTGCACTCCAATCTAAGGATTTTTTAATGCTAGAGAGTGGAGCTAAGCACGCACACATCTCTGCCAGGGGCCCCCAGCACTACCCAACCTCAGCAATGCACCCTCTTTTTTTCTCTTCCCCTGTATCCTAGTAAGGTTATTTCACTGGGCCTCTCTGGAGCACCCATCTATCTCTTACATTTCCCGAATTTCTCCAGATTGGGATAAGCCCGGGAGTAGAACAAAGAGCTACGCGTTGGCCCTCTCCCCTCACTCCCGCACCCTCTCTGCCCTACTCCACCCTCCAGCCTCCTCTCCCCGACTCGGCTGAGAAAAGACGCAGCAGTTTACCAGCTAAAACTCCACACTACACCTCTCTCTCCCTCCACCTCCTTCTCTGTATCTCTTGCATCTGTCTATCTCCTTTTCGCCAAACAATGACGACTCAGATAAAAGGGAGTCGATTTAAACCTCAGGTTAACTCAGCAGGACTTGGCTACATTTATTTTGCTTCAGCTGCATGATTTATTCCACTTAAATTCAAGGCCAATACTGGGCTTGGAATTTTTTGAGATCTTTATTTAGAAAAGAGTCCACTGATGCATTTAAATGCCTGTATTAGAGAAAATGCACGATAAACTACTCTGATACAAGCCGAGGTCGTATTAGAGAGTGTGTTCACGACTGTCCATCCTGCATCAGGCTACCAGGACAGTCTGACCCTCTATGCGGTTCAGTGTCACATCACATCCTCAGGCCTCTATATGCAGGTGATACCAAAACTGCATGTGGCTGTGTGACAGTGACTGCGAGGTTAACACACCTGCATTCTAATAACACACAGACTGGACGCCGCCGCCTGGGGAAAATGGACGACTATTCAATTTTGACTCACGCTGAGAGGCCACTGACCGCAGCAAGCAATGTTAATGTAGTTTGTTCGCTAAATGCATTTGCTGGTAGCCATTGTTGCTGTTAGTTCACCTCTGGGTCTTGATTAAGAGAATAAATCCCTCACAGTGAGTGAAAAAAGCCCGATAATGTGACTTAAAGTGGGAAATACAATCTGAGAGAGCTTTAAGTATGAGCAGACAAAATGCATCACATTACTTAACCGCAAAACACTCTGTTCCACTTCATTTTTTTCAAAACATGACCTGGAATCTTTTCAATGTTCTTCTTCCTCAATAATCTTCAATTTTCAAATCCATGATATTATATAAATGCTGGTGTCAAAGAAATGCGTAGCAGTCCTGTGGCACCTGTGTCTTGACTTATTGCTGGATGCCAGGAGATAACGCTGCATGTTTAAACCTGCCTCTTCAAAATACTTTTTCTGCTAATGGAAAAATTATACTTTCACATACGTTTTAATGGAACACTCTCAAGAAGAACGTGCTAAATATAGTGTATGTGATGAACTGTCTCACTACTGACATAAACCTGGCACCGAGGCCACGGGCCACCATGCATATTTGTGATATGCCGGCAGCTTTGGCTGCAAGGTATTTGACGCCCTGGGAATGAAAACAAGCTGGCAAGTCGAAAGCCAACGTGAGTTAATTTTCATGCATTTTTCATGCTGTGAAACCAGCGGCTAGAACATGTGAATTAAGTCTAACTAATCATCCATTTTCATAACCACTTATCCAGTGCAGGCTATCCCTGCTGACACAGGGCGAAAGGCAGCGTATGACCTGAACAGCTATCGTAGGACTAACAGAGAGACAGATAACTCACATTTGGGATCACCCATTAACCTAACATGCACATCTTTGGACTGTGGGAGGAAGACGGGAGTTCCCAGAGAGAACCCATACACTCAAACTCCACACAGAAAGGCTCCAGCTGGCAGGCGGTTTCAACCCCATGGCCTTCTTTCTGTGAGGCACAAGTGCTAACCAATGCAGCACCACTTGATTGCCCAAATCTTTTATCACCATAAACATTCAAAACTACCAGTGCAGTCCTTTAAATATCTAGCCCAGAAATGGCTTTTTCTCCCTGGGCTGAGTGGCTGTTGCTCTATCTTCCACTGAATCCAGACATTACACAAAGTCTGCTCAGGTCTCTAGAGGTATGTGGCCATTATTTGAGGCGGGTGGAAGGAAACTACGTGTCACAGAGTAAAGACAAAGCCCAGTGTTACAACAATCAGACAAATGGCTCCTGGGCTCTGTAAGACCAAATACAGTTTGATGCCTCTGGACCATTTGGGTCTTATGAGTAAAACACCATCTGTAACTCTGAGTCTCCTTCCTCTTCACTCTTTGTACAGTGTGCTTTGCTGTCACCTTACCCTCTCTTTCACCCTCTCACTCTTGCATTGTATTCCTAATTCCTTCAGTTAATCCCAGTTTCTGTCTATCTCTGTTTCTTTGCCTCTCTCGTTATTCAAAGCACATCCTCCCCGATCTCTCCCTCTTTCCCTCCTCACAGCATCCCTAAACAAGGACAAAGTTGTAATCCATTTACTACACTGCTGTCAACAGATTCCACCCAAATAATCCTAAAAGACTCAGAACCAGGCCTAGGTACTATCAAGGGAATGGCAGGAACAAGGAGGCGGAATGCACAGGGGACGGATGCAGGAAAAGAGGGAGGAGTGAGAAGAACATACAAGGGGTGTGGAGGAGTACAGACGGAGGGAAGTTGTGTCACAGTGATTTGAGTCTTTGTCACGCAGGTGGCGCCCAGGGGTTCCCTCAGTCTGGGCAGAGAGACAAACGGAGGCCCATGTAAACCTTAAACAGGATTAACCCTGCCGGAGCGCTTTAATGAGACCTGAAAGTGCCGGGCACCGGAGAGCCCCGCTGATTGAGCCGCGCTCCAGTCGGATCCCAACGGTCCGCCGGCCCAGTGGCCCAGCAGTGCTGCTGCAGCCCCGTGGCCTACAGCTGCCCGCTCACACTGAGCCACATCAAAGCGGCCCGTCTGGGAGAACCCCGAGATGGGAGGGAGGGGGGGAGGGGTGGGCATGAGGGAGGTGGGGTGTGTGCGTGTGTGCACGCAGGAGAGGTGGGAGGAGGGTGCCTGGATGGAGGAATCCCTTATCTCGTCCTGAGAGGATGCTGCTCTGTGGTGCGAGATTGTCTGGAGCTGCCACCTGTCCCAGGCATCTTTGAAGGCAACACTAAAGCCTGTGATGGGCCTGACCTCCTTGAGCTCCCATTCTTTTATGTCTCTCTTCATTTTCTGCTTTGTTACACCCCCCCACCCCCTACACTCTCTACTGCTCTTCTCTCTACTTCTTAGCCCTCTGTCTCACTTACACCCTCATACTCAGCCGTGCCTCCCTTTCCGTCTTTCTCCTCTCTCCAGCGATATCTTCCACTTCACCACGCCGTTAGAAACATTTTAATTATACTATGTTCATCAGCCTCTTCTTCATGTAGAACAATATATACTTGTGACCCTCCAGAGACAAGAGCAAGATACGGGTTGTTGGCTGGAGGGATAAGGGTGCTTATCTTTGGCACTATGTGAGAGGAATGCAAATGAAAAAGAAAGTGATGAGATATGGATTCAGAAGAAACATGTCGGACTCTATCATACTGGTGAATACGGGGTAACTCAAAGCGGAGAGGAAAATCTTGTGATATTGTGGCTTTAACCGGAGAGCTGAGGAGAAGCCCTCATGGGTATTTAGTCTTCTTCTTTTCATAATTTGGTGCTTAATGTAAGCAGGAGGGAGTGTTTATTCTCCTTTTGGATGGACAAGACACAACAAATCTTCATTTTTAAGCTTTCCCGTCGACAAAGCGCCATTGTTCCTATTTGCATCTGCGACTCGATTAACCAATCACATTGGAAAAGAGGGTAAACACACTGGCAGATGATGCTACAACGGCACTGAGAAACACTGAGAACATCTTCAGTCCTCTAGAAATTCTTCTTAATTCTTCTTAGCTCCTTCACATTTAATCTCGTCATTGTTAATAGGAACTGCTACTGTTCAGAGATATGCCGTTTTCACACACACACACACACACACACATCAGCTTTGTGGTAAAAGCGCCGCATGACCTTAAGATGGTATGAAAGTGCATTCTTGAAGCACTTCAAACTCTGCTTAACCCTCCTAAATCATCAAGAACTACAAAGAGGCACATGCATGTGAGAATACTGCCTATCTTACGGTGCGAGATGCCTCTAATAAGCTGTATAAAAGGGGATCATCTGATTATCCCTGGTGTGCTGGACCAAGGGGCCACGGCAGAGCACAGGCCCATGTTGTTCTTTTTTGATGAAAGGAGGTGGATGGAAGGGATCCCTTTCCATCGCCTGCAGTGTGCCCCAGGCTTCTCTGTGCCGGCACACCACTGGGGGACTGCACCATGCCACCACGCTCAAAAAGCCAATATTGAAACAATCACAAAGACAAACACTTACCCTTGAAACAGGCACGTGTCCTCTCACCCCAGGCTCTCCTCAGTTGTTTGAGGGGGGGGGATGTTTGAACCTGCATCCAAGCCGGTTGTCACATTTAAACCAACAAGAGATCAGAAAGTTTGTTCGGTGAGAGCACTCTGCTACTTTTTTCTCCTCGTACACATGCACACACTTTATACTTTACATTATACATAGCGCACAGTGCTTCCTCTCTCTGCCACGTATAGAAAGGCCCTGTGCAGTCCATACGAAGTGAGCGACCAAGGACTGTAATTAACTGTAGCGAGGCCAGGGCCATTGTTGTGTGGATCACGTACAGTTTGATGACAGCTAATTCAGTTCAGTGGTCAGCTGCATTTTGATATAGAGGCAGACAGAATGACGCCAGGGCAGCGGCCGGCGTGCTACGGCCGAGTAGACCTGAGATCAGCTTGGCGCAGCGGTTCAGAGTTTAACCCCTGTGACTGGACACCCACCCCCCTCTCCCTATAACCATAAAAGCATGGAACAGGTTTTACACCACGGCTCAGCGTTCCCGGTAGCTTTCCCCAAACACAGGGCCAGTATGATCCACGCAGTCACCTTTGACCAGGATCAGAGAGCAGGATTCCTCCGGCCAAAAGATCCATACCTCCACCGCCTGTGCTTAGCTCAATTGGTTTCTGAGATCAGTCAAGGACAGCAAGGCTTTGGTGTGTGGGGATTAAGCCCTTGCAGCCAGATCTAGGCTAGATTTTTAAGGAGCTAAACCGAAGACTATTGAACTGATAGTTATCCATCACAGCCTGAAGATACTTGCTGTGCCTGCTCTGCCCAGACTAGATATAACACAGCAACAAAACTTCTCACTTCAGGGACGAAATTCTTTAGCATCATCTCTAAAGCTTTGCAAATTCACTGGTTGCATTCATCAACCATTCAGAGTAGTTTCAACATTTGTAAGAAAGCCATTGAAAAGCACGCGATTTAAGTCCCTCCATAGATGTGTTTAGGCTGGCAAAGAAGGGAAAGATGAGAAACTTTAAAAAAGAAAAAAAAGAGGATCCCTTTGGAGGAAGCAGAGATGCGTCGCCAGCAAGTGGGCTCACTGTTGCTGCACGACCACTGACCGGCTAATCAGCACACAATGTAAACAGATGTCAGCGCACAGCGTCGCATTCACACTTCTACACAATTAAAGATCTTAAAAAAAAAGACTTCTCCCTCATTAATCCTCATCTCAATCCTTTCTCCTTATCCTGCAGCAAAGCCTCATGTATTAGCGTTGTGGTAAGAAGGATATGGACTCTTATCCAGTGTTTGCCCAAGAAAAGCGGCTAAGACTCAGGCATCACCACGATTAGCTAATGCTAACAATAGGAGCAATGTTTCCTTGGTGCCTCCTCTTTTCTGCGCTGAAGTGGGTGTTAAAACCAGAGTAAACAGAGACTTAGGCCAGGGACATAAGAAGAGTGGGAGATCACAAGTCTGGGTGAATAGCGCAGATTTACTCAGAGTGCGAGGCCCTGAAGATAAACCCCTCTTTCGGTCTCTTGTGGTTGCTCGACTCCCACACCTCCCAGAGCTTCGCCACCATGTTAACGACCCATCGGCCAGGTGTGGTGAGGCTGCAGGTGCCATCGCATTTAGGCACATTAAGCACTGACACACACTAGCGGTAAGAGTAATCGGATTTACCTGGCTGTCTGCTGCATGGCGTGGAGCGCTGTGCAAGCGCAGCACAACGGCTTAGGGCCCCCTCTCCATCACACACACGCACACACCTGGGATGAATTAAGGAGGTGACAAAGCCCTCATAGAGAGGGACTGCCACAGGAGAATTAAG
>NW_005187488.1:1911579-1942305 GCF_000239375.1 Pundamilia nyererei | reverse complement strand
ATAGGCTCCTGGTTCAAAGCAGCCGAAGAGCAGGGGTTGGGAGGGGGCGGCAAAGGTTTAAGGGGGACCCCTTTCGATCTGCTGACCCTCAGATCGTCAGAGCTCGTGGGGATTGAGCTCTGGTACTGGGTTCAATCAGACAGAATGGGACCGCTGCCTTTAGGAACTCCCCATGTCCTCAACACCTGGGGCCAGAAGGAGGTGTTTTACACAGCAATGCTCTCATCTCAAATCATAAGTCTTCCTGAGCGAAGGAGAGATCATAGAAACATCAATGAAAAACACCAGAAGTCACTGACACCGATCTTGTTGGTGTTTTCATTCTTCCCTGAACACCGGGAATCAACTTTTTGTGTAATTCTTAAATGTTTGTGTTGTTTTTCTTAGTTTATTAATATTTTCATCATGCCTGTGATAATTTGGCAGATCCCAGCATGATATGTAAATTGTTTGTTTTTCCTGGTCGACACCAGAAAAGAGAGAAACATAGTAAATCCTTGTCTTGAAAAACCAAAAACTGCAAGAACCTTGCTGCAGATGTCTGTGCATCATGCCTACACGTGCCTACACATCCCTGCATCACTGCTATCACAGTCCTCTACTCCTGTCTGCTCCATACGTCTGCAGTCTTCCACCCTCTCGAGTCCTCGTGCACGAAGAATTCCTCTTGAAGCTCTACAGCCCTTTTGACTTTTCCTGCTGCTTTTGAACTCTCCATTTCAAGACTGTGACTTTTCCACATGACCCCAAGCCTCAGACTTAACCCCCTCCCCCCAACCCCCACCCCTCCAACCTTCCTGACTCCTACCCCAAGGCTTCAGTGGTCTGGAACCACCAGAGTTCCTTCACACATACCCACACACATACATAAAATGAGAAGTGGCAGTGTTGCTGAGTTAGGTCAGGATGTAATGGGCAGTAATGTTCTGCCCTCGAGGGTTCTGTCCAGAGAACTGCCTGGTTTTAAGTAACCTTTACCTTAAAGAGGCACCTTGATGACTCTCAGGCACCCAACCACGATGGAGAAGCAGTTAATGAAGTGGCTGAATAAATAGAGTTACAGTATAAGGTTGGGGTCCACTGGACTTTCATTACTGCCGCTGGATTAAAATCCTTCTGGCGCACTCCTCCTGCTCCCTTTCAGCGCCAGTATAACCAAACTAAACAAGCTATCACATCAAATCCTTGTCTGCAGTTAAAGTCCTGGCCACCAGATTAACTTCCAAATCAGCCCCTTTGCTCTCCAAACACCCTTCTCCAGCGTTTCTTTTACTTAACCGCCGCTATGTGTCTCACCTTTTCTTGGAATTATCTTTGCCAGCTTCCTTCCTTCACCCGATTCTCTCGGGCTTTGTCTCTGTGAGTCTCTCTCGCACTCTCTCCCTCTCTGTGTCTTCCTCTGCCTTTCTCTCATACAGTCTCTGAGTCCCAGAGAGACCGAGAGGCAGAGTAGGGGGTGGTGAGGTTTGACTCTGCGTTGCTTTTGGGCTTTGAAGTGTGTGTTGATGAGAGAAAGCGGAGTACTGTGTTCAGACAGGCCCCTAATGAGGGAATTAAGAAGCTACGCTGGCCGTTCCCCATACTAACTTCCCAAGCGCAACACAAGGCGAGAGTGCGTGCGTGCGTTCACAAGTGTGTGTGCCTGTATCTGTGTGCAGAGGAGAGACGGAGTGTAAGAGAAGGGCTAATCTGTCAGACTTAATCAAGCATCTGGCGGCCCTGCCTCTCACCTACAGTAAAAAAGGGAAACTTGGCTTCAGCATTATGGGTTCTGCAAGCATGTCCTTGAGCTGTGTAGCTTCTCAACTTTACACGTTAAAGTTTCAAGTTTACCATTTTAAAATGAAGTGAGCGGCTCTTGTGTTTGTGGCTCGCGGACTTACGATAGTGCGAGTCTAGGTAGCCGTTGCGGGGGTCCATTGCAAACAGCGTGCCCCGGTATGGAAGTGCATGGTCAGCCAGATGTGGCAGGGAACCGTGCTGCTCCTTCTTGAGCAAGGAAGGGCGTTCCTCCGTAGACGTAGAGGGCTCCTCATTTATGCTTCTGTCAGGGGCGCCAGGCGTCGGGACCTGAGAGCTGATGGCGTTGCGCCTCTCACGGTGGTAAGGCGTGCCTGAACTCTCGTCCTCTGCGTGGACATGAAGACAGAAAGACAGGAGAAGCATCCAGTGTTATAAATTTGGAAGGGCAACACATTTTTCTTTTAAACAGATATCAGAATAAAAGCTGTAGCTATGAATGCTGCTCGTGTAGTGGGGGAGCTCATAAAAGGAGGAGCTGCTTTGCACACCTGAAACCTACGGTAAATCTGCCTTCCTTCAGCCCCTGGATATGAGAGTTCAGAAGCAGTCAGCGTATGAGCAAACGGACACCATGGAGGAAAAAATTCCAAACATCTGAACAAGTGTTTAAATTCACATCTGTCTTCTCTTTTTATATAAAAATAAATTCTCATGAAGAAAACAACTCAGGCGTTCAGTCAGCATTCAAAGATGCCCGTTAGCAAGCATCATTGGCTACACCAACCCCACCCTGCTTCAGTCTCCAACCAACCCCCACCTTTCACTCTTAAACTAAATCTTTTTCTCTTTTTCTATCTGTGTCTAAGGGGGAAATTAGGAGGCCCTCTGGAGAAAGCTGCTTGGCATGCTGTATAAAGCGGATAAATGTGGAGCTGAGTTCAAGGGCTAAGCTCCACCAGAAAGACCTGACCTCTGACCCCTTGGCTTGACCTCTGAGATGACATATATAAGGGTCAGTTATCCTCGTGACCTGGCATTAGCTCTTTCTGTAGTCTGATACCACAGAGACTAACTCAGAAAGAAACATGCCATCAAAAGTATGTCATTTTTTTTCAACTGGGTTGATTTAATCTTTAAAACAGGAGGACGTAAATCCTGCCTGATGATTTAGGCCCGGACGTCATGATGCTCAGGGGCAGACTGAACTGGGATATTTTAGTGAACAGCACTTTAATGTGTTTGTGGGAAATTCTGCAAAATCACTGGTGACATGCTAACTAGATAGGCAGGCCAGACCTTAAAAGAGTGATTGTTTGTACGTGGCCTATTTTAAGCATTATTTTTGTTTATATATATTTTGACATTTTGCACTATCAAAAGGGTCAAAACATGAATTCCAAATGATCTTCAATAACACGTGATCTTAGGGACTTGGGTACTTTCTTAGGTTTTGCTTTGAACTGAGACATCTGTATGTTATAGATTCAGAAGAATCATCATTTGTCAAGAGCAAGCCCTTGCTTTTTTGCCCTGAGCCAAATCCTTCAGTTCCAGCTTGTGTTGCCCGCAGGTCTCCATGTTCAGCCCGGGTTATATGCAATTATGAGTTCACCACTAAGGCTGCTGGTCATCAGTACACTCCAATGTTCTTTCTTGTATTAACGCTTCTCACCGGGAACCTGGCAAAATACCGTTGTGCTGGCGCCAGAGGTACTGCAGTATTAGCAGCCTAACAGCGTGAGCAGCTCCCCCACTATGTGCCGCAACCCAACAGCATCCAACTGCCAATTAAGAAACAGAGGCGAGGGCCAGATTAAAGAGCGCACTACCTTAAGCACTGAAGAGTGCTGCTATAGAGCTGTAGCACTTCACAGAAGAAGAGAAGCGATCAGAAAGGAGGAGGTTAAGAGAGAAAAACAGAGAGGGAGAATGAGATTGAGAGAGGCGAAGAGAGCGAGAGAGCAGGAGGAGCAACCCAAGGGTCCTGCTTTTATTCCCTTCACTCTCCCACATCCATTACCTGCGTTTGGACCAGCGTGCCCTCGTGCAGCACTGGCAGCAGTTTCAAGGATTCTTAACGCGGAGCTGACAACCAGAGAAGCAAGGCGCTCTCATCCCCGGGAAATGACAGTGTCAGTTATGATATAAGTATTTAATCCTATACTGCACAGCCAGTGATCTTATTAAGGGAATAATGCAACTTATACGGTTAAAGCTGGATTAATAGGTCTGCGCTTGCAAAGCGCAATATTAACATAAAGGGATTTCAGAATTGGGTTCATCTCCTGACATGAATTGAGGAAGTCGAGACTGTAAACTATGCGGGGAGCGAGCGATGCTAAGGGCAGAGCGTGTGGCTGTGTGCAGCTCCGGCTCCTACTGTGCACGCTCAATTCTTTAACATCCAGAAAAATCTAGCATTACATCTGGGAAAGTAGAAACTTTCTACATATTCATGAGCTTGTTTTTGTACTTTCATACATATATTTGATGTTTTATAAATACATTCATCACTGGGGCTTGACATGGTGTAGCGTGAAGTTATGAAAAACTACAAAGGAGACTCAAGCGTTTACTTTTTTTTTTTTTTAATCTATACTTTACATTTCTATTTGCCAACTATTTCAGTGAGCACTACTCTTCTTGTCCTCAATCTTTCGTGTTCTGTCTTTTTCTTTCCTTTTACTTTCTCGGTGACCCCCACCGCTATTCAGATGTGTCTTTCTCCCTAAAGGGAGGTCAAGCGACTAATAGTTCAATCACAGCACTGTCACAGTACCACCATCCCCCCTCCAGTCACCCCAGCAAGCCCTGGGTGGGTTTCATCATTCTACCATATACCACCTAGAGGGAGTTCATTACATCAGTTCATAGGACCTTAAAGAGTTAAACAAACACTCTGCAGCACAAGGGTCAATTGACTCCTTGACTCCTCAGTGGAGGAAAGCGAGTCTCTGGTAAGGTTTTTCTTCTATGCTGCTTGTACCTGGCGAGTGGAAACTTTTTACATCCTTCTAACGTGTTGAGCATCTGTCAAGAAATGAGGTAATGAAGACAGAGAAGACACAGGTAAACACATGCAACTTTGAAAAGTTCAACCCTGCAACACTTCTCCAACTCTGACCATCAGCCCAGCAGACCCTTTCCCCTTTTCCCTCCCTCATTTTTCATTCCTCTTTTATTTCCCTCTCTTTTCCCATGGTTGCCGCATCCAGTCCTCTACCAGTTTGCAGGTCTATTCAGCCCAACACAAAAGCAGCAGGCCGGTCCTCTGTGGACCAGAGGAAAAGCATGCCTCTCAAAAAAACAGAAAAAAGAACTATCCCGCTCTCTCTATGGTGATTGAATTTCTTAACATCTTTTCAAAAAGCGCTTAAATGCCTGGAGGCGAGAGGAAGAAACAAGCTAATGGTGGATGGGGAGCACTGAACAAATTTCAGAGCCCTTTCCTGCTCGCGTTTGAGGTTGAAAGCGAGCTCCTGCCTTTCAAGTTTCAAAGTCCTCCTTCCTCCCGCAGTGTCACTGAAGGATTTGAAAAGAAGGTAATTGTGCTCACTGCCGTCCTGATCAGAGCACACGCCCCAGCTCTAGTATTTCAGGAGCTTTCTCTGCCACTATAATGGTACCTGGTGCTCCATTCCTGCATTCTTCCTCCCTTACTACTCTTTCTCCTCCTTCTCTCTCTCTCTCTCTGACCCTCTACAAATGCACTCTGTATTGCTCTCACTCACTTGGTTTCTATCCTTCTTTCACCCCCAGCAAGCCGCTCATTAAATCCTAAAACCCAGGTTTCTCCCTTTTTTCCTCTTGTCTGGGGTGTCTATTGTAGGATTCTGGTTCAAATACCTTTCAAGAAAACCCTATGCATGGCCTTTAATATGGCAGTATAAAAGACAGCGTGGATGCAATGACAAAATGAAATTTTGAAAGAGATAATGAGATATGGAGTGGGGCCAGTACCTCTTAGAACTGGGCCCTGGGACAAGAGGGGGGCTAAAGTTAAGGATGCCCAGCCAATTCAAAGAAACAGCAAGTGAAACAAAACGCTCAGCTTGTTGTTTTTGAAGGCATTTTCTAGAGGCGCAGGTTAAGAACGAGGACTGTTGTTCCTCCACATGCCAATCGGTCCCTCACTCCCAACCGTCTGATTCGCCTTCCGGCCTGAACTCAGTCAGAGTCTCCAAAGTTGGGACATGCATGTTGTACAAAGGGCCATTGCGCACCATAGTTTCCCCCATCCCCAGTTACCACTTTTTCTAAAAGCTCAAAATATCAGAAGGGGTGTTCTTGTACCTCTGAGCCAAAGCCAGACATGCGCTGTATTCCACCTTCGAACTTCTCAAAGCGCTGTTTGTCAGTGGCACAAACACGTTTTGGCTGGGGAGCACATGGAGAGCGAACAAGGAGAAGAGGAGTGGAGGATATGCGGTGAAATCACAAAACACTTCTTCAAAGCTCCTCTCCTCCTGTGCAATAATCTCTTGCTCCCTTTTTCTTTCTCTTGCAAATCAACTCCCGGGAAAGACTCAAGACTCCCCAATTAACAATGAGAGGGGGAAGAAAAATTCCAGCAGCTGGCTAGAGTTTAATAAGACTACCTCTCCAAGCAGCTTAGGCTTATGTACCTGATTCACCGGCCCTGGCATTGGAGCTAAAGACAGAGGGAATCATTCACGATTAGTGCAGGCTGAAATACGAGGGAGAGAGCGAGAGACCGTTCAAGCTCTACCAAACCCAACAGCAAGCGCGTAGGGGATTACTGCAATTGTGTGAGGTATTTTTCTGATCAACTTCTTGGCTGATAGGCTCAATGCCACAAGGAGCTCGGGGCCTTCCACAGAACAAGGTTCAGTTATGCATTATGTGAAGGTTAGCGAGCCTTGATGTATCTGACTAAAAAGGTTGACTTTCGAACAACTTCCTTAACAAAGACATCTAAATGTCAGAAGGCAGAATGAGGTCATTACTCTGATATCTGTGGGCAGGATAGTTAGCAATCCCCCAGTCTAAACGTCTGGGGAACTTCAGGAAATATAAAAGTTAGCTCCCTCTCACTCTGCACTCGTGTTTGATTCTGTCTCTGCAGAGTGAACCCGCTGTGGTACATTATTTAACTATCAGTGCCTGATTGATGCTTGGACGAATTGCAGAGAGAGGTCAGGATGTTCCCTCTCCTGGTTAGCAGTCTATTGTCGGCGGCTGATTTCCCACACAGCGTCCGCAAATGCCCTCTTCAATATTCATCTAGGCAAATTTGACGACTCCCACATCTCAATTTGGCTCTCGGCAGCCTACGCCCCAGCCCCCTGCTCCACCACTCGCGGTCCCAGCTTGCTCTCTCTGCCGCCGGGGGTCTTCTGGGACGCACCCAGAGCCTCAGCATCTCACAGTCCCAGCCTCCAGGCCCCGGGGCTGGGGAGGGGCAAATCAAAGCCTGCTTGGCTCCTTTCTCTTTCCTTGCGCTCACCTCAAATCAGCCTCACAGCAGGGTTGTGTCGTGCCAAGCCTCCGCCTGCCCTAAGCTACCCCTTATTCACCCATTAGGGGCACAGGCCCACCGTAGAGCTGCCCGAAACCCCACTACCATTTCATCAGGGCCACATTGTGAGGGAGCAATGAGCATCGCAGTGAGAGAGCTGAAAGCCCTGACTGTAAAAAGCACACTGATGCCTTTTTGACCACGGATAGTTACAGCTTTTAAGGTTTTTCACTCAAAGGGCACCTTGGCCTGTATTCTTTGAGGAATCAAACACCAAGAGATGCATTTGATCAAGGCTTCAAAGCAAAAAGATGCCATTTAGTGCTCTGATTGGCTCATAGACTGTATTAGCATTGCTTCAGACTGTCACAAGCCAGCTATCATCAGCCATAACCTGTTAGACCTTTGTAATGTCCTCCGCAACAATATAAAATGATTATGCGCTAGGGCAGATGAGGGCATAGTCATGTCCGCATGGGATAGTTTGTCTTCGAGGGTGGATCTGGGCACACTGCCCACCAGACCAGAGTGGGCCAGCTTTCCACTGGGCCATAGCACTGGAATCCCGCTTCTGACACCACAGTGATCCGGACCAAGTCTGTGGCACTCAGATTAGGGACGGCTCGCCAAGAGAAATGAATATCCAGCCAAAGCAAAGAAATGCAGAGCCAACAGTTGGGATAAAATTATAAAAAAAAAAAAAAATACAGTAATTTCAAGCACATCAAACATGATCCAAAATTCCACTGTGGCTATATCTCACCTTTTAGTATAGAATAAGAATTTATAAAGCTCTAAGCATGCATAATCAGCTTTTATTAGCGCAAACCTTGTGCATTTATAATTCAAATCCTTTCATGTAAACAAAATGAGTTTTTACGTAGAGAAACACATCCACACATTGGGGTAAAGGTTTGTAAGAGCCTTTTAGTGCATTGCATTGAGACATTGAGAACCCCATTAAGATAGTTTGCCCACACTTACTGGGAGTTGGATAATTAGACACTTCAAAGGCACCTGCCCGCCCTCCCAGGGGAGACAGAAATCGCCGCCCCACGACCCGTTTAAAAGCATGTTAACTCGTATCTGAGGCTAGCAGGCTAATTTAACTTTTGACATTTGATATCTGAGGAATGAGAGAGATCAGCCATTTAGCTGGAACAGGATTACCCCCCCGTACACACCCCTCCTCCCCCCCCCCCCGCTCCCCCAGTCAGGCCGGATTCATTAATTTTCTTGCTGCTAAGCACTTTATCAATGACTAGTGAACATCTAAGTCCAGAGTGGACTCTCTCCCTCCCTCACTCACTCCTCCATGGTGATTAAGCCCGTGGATGTTCAGATCTGTCCGTCTAATTCACTGCCTGTGCTGTTGCTGCTGATCTCTTCTCACACCTGCAAAGCAGCTAAGAAAACAGAGGTGAAACTTTTTTGAGAGCCAAGCTTGAACATCATTCATACCGCATCCAATTTAAACAGCATCTGAC
Source organism: Pundamilia nyererei (assembly GCF_000239375.1). Taxonomy (NCBI): domain Eukaryota; kingdom Metazoa; phylum Chordata; class Actinopteri; order Cichliformes; family Cichlidae; genus Pundamilia; species Pundamilia nyererei. The sequence goes on along the minus strand of NW_005187488.1, from coordinate 1,933,596 downwards.
GAGGTCAAAATGCCAGAAACACTTGTACAAATAGTACAGCTCTATTGCTACTCAAACACATGTCAGCTCGTGGCTTTTATCATGGTTATGACCGTTTCCTCTTTTACTATGCACCTTATAAATAGGTGAAGTTGTTCCAGAAGCCTCTACTTTGGAAACTGTATTTAAAAAGCACTTCCCAAATGATTTAAAAATGCTGTAACAGTAGGAAGAAGGCTGATCGCCTTCATCCTATTTCAGTGACTGAGTAGACCATTTTCCACCGCACAAATTATCGTGCAGTTTTAGGGTGGGTCACAGCTTTGTGCACGTTCCCTACTGCAGGATGCACAGTACTTCTTTCAGAAAAAAGAAAAAACTGCTGGGGCTCTATGGGGATTCATTTAGGTTTAAAGCAACCAGTTTTTTATTTATAAATTTTAAAAAAATAGCAGTAGCAAGAAAAAAAGAGATGGCAAAGAAAGGTTTGTTGGCTTCTCAGGAATTGAATGCGGGGAGATGTCAAGAGAAATCAAGAAGAATAGGTATACCTTACTTCAAAAAAGGACTATAAACATCCTTAGGATCACAACCTCAAGCTCTCCAGATTAGGAAACTACCACATGTTACAGTTACAGCAATACAGCGACAAATGCTGCGTTACAATTGCCTCAGGAGTCGGATGCTGAAGCTGGGAATGACTTAATTGCGGAATTGAGCTCCTCGGAAAGGTAGAACATTCATCCACCACAAGAAATACAGAACAAAGCTTTTTTTTTCTTACACTTAGCACCCCTGCAGCACACTCATGAATAGACCCTCATTAATGCTCTTCTTTAAAAGTTTAAGGACTAAACATACCAGCGCATTACGCGAGCACAAAACTGGATTTTAGCATTTTTTTAAAAGTACTGTCAATATTTACGTAGCAAGCACATTGTATTTTGAGAATTTTTGCGGAGTTTTTCTTGTCAGCATGCAAAGAAAATATTTAAATCAATCATTTATTAACGTGAGCAACACACAGTTTAGTGCTAAGTTTGTCAATATTTAATGCAAGAAAGAAGTGTGTCTTATTTTTTGCGCTTGATATTTTAATTAACTAATAACCTTGTTTCCAAAAGGACGTAACTTTTGTAAATGACTCGTAAAACTAACCACACCTATAAGCACTATTTGGGGATTGCTTAACCACGCTCAGCCTTGCTTAATAAATCTAACCCTTACAGTTTTAGTGTTTACTGTTCTACAGCCGCCATCTTGGCTTACTTAGTCACGTTGGTGGGGTTGTTCCAACTTTCTGTCTTGAAAATTCTGACTTCCGACTTCAACCGGAATGCAGTGAAAGCTGCTAGTGTCGATGCTTAGCATACAGCAGGGGATAGCATCACAGCAAGCAGTCTGGAGATACACCCTGAAGGGCAAATGACTGACTAAATACTGTTTTATCAAGAGTTTGCTTCACATAGCATACAGCACAAGCAAGCTAGTCACCGCATCGGTACATTTCTAAAGGTGGTTTACTGGCCTGTATTTAAACACACTGCAAACATTCTTTCCTCCAAAGTATGCTTTGTTGTGTTCAGGCTAAGCTTGTTGAGAAGCATAAGGTTTGGACGTAATTCAAGTTTCTTATCTTAGTTTGTGCAAACTGTTAGCTGACTTTTGTTTAGCTTGCTAATGGTGCATGCTACATAACAAGCAATCAACCATTGCAATGCAATTTAGCAGGCCAGTGGAGTAGATTCAGTTTTGGACTCATGCAGGTTTCTCACGGAGTAGCTTGTGATTTAGTTTATCTCACCAAACACCTCATGTGAATATCCTTTTTCTGCCTCCTCCTGCTTTCTGTCATCACTTTCCCCAATCACAATTCAGCTGTCGCAGTTAAATCATTTTCTGTTTAAGCTGCAAGCTGAATGAACTGCTGATTTCAAACTTGTCATACCTGTGAAACTGAACAGTCAACCAACGTAAGTGAAGCAAACCTACAGGGATACTTTTACTTGTGTTTATTTAAAGTACCTCTCCAAATATATTTAAATTTAGCTAGCAATCATTGACATATCACAGTTTGGGAGTTTTGAGGGGAGTTAATTTGCAACCATAAATCTGCATTAGTCCCAGTCTCATGCTTTCTGCTGAATGTCTACATTACAGGTTGAATCGGGGGCTACATGTGAGTGTGACGGATCTGGGTTAAACGAACAGCATGCCTGCAGCTTTGATGCTGCAGCTGGTAATGCTTACAGTTTCTAACCCATCACATTTAAATGCAAAGGTCTTTTTTTTTCAGAGACCATGACAATCAGAATTCCAAACTACAAGCCAAATGCCATAAAAATAAAACAACTCAACAGACTCACTTCACTGTGCTCCCACAATGAGGGGCTGTTCTTTGGCACGCATGTTAATCCACCCTGGCTTCAAAAAAGTGAATCAACACTTTACTTTTGCAACTCTAATTATCTAAAATAACATTGGCCCATTTTCCAGTTTAATCGTCAAGACTGAGCAGCTAACAGTTCACTTCATAAAGATTTTCCAACATGCTGTCATTTTATGACGCTTAATAGTCAGGCCACATCTCCTACAGAAGACCTGACCCTCACCTACCCCCAATGTGTGATATCAGCGGGAGTGCCGGCTTAATAACAGAGGGTAGTTTAGCCCTCTCCTTCTCAAAATAAAGGTGAGATGTGGACAACTTCATTATAGTGTCTGCTGCAGGCAGGGAAAGCCCTGCAGATTAGAGGATCTGCCATGTTGGCCAAACAGACTTAACCACTGTCTGTTGGGAAGGGGCCGAAGGTTGGAGGTGAGCGAGGAAATGAAAAAGCACAAGATTTCTATGTGATTAGATAAATGCCTCTGTAATGCGAGAGAAAGCACAATACACAGTGAAACTTGCAGGTGTGGACAATTTATGGGACTAGCTGCTGGAGAAATGGTCTCATATGTCACAGGTTAGATCAGACAGGATGCGTAAAGTATGACTGAGGGGCTATTTGCTCGTTTAACGTAAAGTGTAGTATGGAGTATAGGGAATGTTTATCTGAGAGGATCCTGGAAGTTAAAGATTGTTTGTACATGTCACTCTTGAGTGACATGTACAAACACAAAAACCATAATTTTAAAGTCCACGACTTTAAAATTTAAATCCACTTCAGACGAGTACAGTCAAAGCAATGTTTTGGGTGAACTGAGACATTGTGGAAAAATTGTATTGTTACTTGTTCTAGAGAAATATGCAATATGAATAAATCTGCTCCAAAGGACCATCTGCCAAGTTTAGCTGCAGTAATATTTAGAGCACCAAAACTGTAATATTTATATGTGAAGGACTCACTTCTCATGGAGCAAGTCAGGTTTGTGTTTTGAGGACGATGAAGGGGATGCAAATACAAATACTTAAAATGTGAAAAGTGGAGCAAGCATCTTTGGCCACATTGTTACAAAAATAAACTTTTTAATGGATACTTAGCTTTTCTTAAAATGAAACTATGATGTCAGACTGATAACTGACCCAGATTTAGCATCACCTATCAAATGCATATATATTTGTTTAAAAAATATCCTAAAATCTATAAATCGAAGCCTTTACCATTCCCTGTACCGTTCCACATTCTTCTATTTGACCAGATGTATTGCAGTCTGTCCTCGTGTTTGTTTTCTCGACCTTTTCACTCCTTGGTTTTTCCTCATCAAATCTCCTCCGTCTACACTGCGTCCATTTACCTCACTTCCCATTTCCCCGACTATTCCCCCCTGCATCTCCCCTTCCTGTGGATGTCCCTTCTCAGTAATAAGCTCCTCTCATGTATGACCTCTCCTGTCATTCCCACCACTGGAATCCTCCTTCTCTAATCTCTGCATTACTTTTACATTAATCCCACACTCGGCCGTTGGAGCTCATGTGACACATTGCCATCATAAACCGCTGCTCGAACTGGAATGAACTGGTGTGATGAGGTAAAGCTGACTTAAAAATGCTTAAGGCTACCACAGGATTCACCTGTAGCCTGTTGCTTTTCTTTTTCTTCTCCATCCTTAAGTCCCCCAATTTTCCCTCTCAACGCCCCAACTCCTTCAGTGCATTTTCACTCACTCCTGGCCTTCAGCTCACACTCCAAGCCTACTTCCTGTTCCCATGTCTTCCCCAAATCTTCTCAGTCTTCCTCCATCTCCTCTCATCCCTTTCCCCTTGCATTTTCTGCCTCTCTTCATTCACTACCTCCCAGCACCTTCATCCTTCTCCCTCTCCCCTTTGGGCCGCAGTGGGACTGTTGGACTCACGCAGCCCCATGCTGAGCTCCTCCAGAGCCAAGCCAGAACAAAGAGCCCATTGAGCCGAGCAGAGACATAATGTGGGCCGCCTCTGACAGCACCGAAGATGAAGTCATGAGGTCGCCAAACAGTTAATAACGACGGCCCCATCCTCCAGCTGCACCAAATGTGCGTGTACAGTTTTGGTGCCGCTGAGAAAAGTGAGAGAAAACGAGGGTGTCTGCAAGCACGCATGACTGAGTTTCCACAGTCTGCAACGCGTGTGTACATATCTTAGAGCATGTGGACGGACAAAAAGCTTTTAAGGGCGTAATGAGATACTCCATGACACCCAAAAATGCGCTCAATCACTGCGTAAATACCACAGAGGAGAGACAAAACCATCAGAGAATTGCACTTTTAGTTTTGGCCTCGCTCCAGCTGCAATGCAGAACACCCACCCCACCACCACCACCACCACAACCACCTCCCCCCCTTCTTCCTCATTGGAGTCTGTCTGGCGCAAAGTCTGACATGAGACACATCTCCCCGGGACCGGAGCTGTCGCTGCAAGGCCCACACTCTGAACATCATTAGACTCACAGCTCCAGGTGAGATCATGCAGGGTAGCAAAGACCGGAAGATCCAAGTGTATTTGTGTCTGTGCAAAAGCACGCATGCTGGAGATCTGGTTCAAGCATTCATCTCCATGCCACTGAATGACCGTGGCCTATTAAAATGCCTTTACAGGACCACTTGCTTGTCAAGAGGCCTCCGGGCTGAGTTGTGCGCGGGACAGGGGAGGGAGGCAGAGCGGGCGGGAGGCGGGAATGGTGAAAGACAGCTATGCAATTGATTAACATTAGAAGGACTTGCTCAAGTTCAAATTGCACGACCTCCTCTGCTGTAAGCTACAGACGTTTGTTTCCCCGCAAGTAGAAAGCTTCTTTCAAACCCTGTCTGTGCTACACATCTGAGTTCAATTCTCCGCATGCCCTCACTCTGAAAATCAATTCCTCCTCCTCTCCTCTGCTCTTTTCCTCCAGGTCTGCGAACAGACCAGGGCGAAGGGATTACACTGTCCCTCCCCAGATCCGAGCAAGACAACAAATGGTTCTTATCAACTGACACCCCCTCTGCCGTCCAGAAAGAAAAGGCAGAAAAACTGGCCAAGCCGCTTCAGCACGGATGTGTTCTCTGGGTTCTGTCTGCCAATCGTGGCAACTCTTTTCACACTTAAAGCCTGAGCTATTTACGAGAGCCCTGGGAGAATACGTGCACAGCACCGGAGGGTGGGAAGAACTGAGGGGAGAGAGTTGCTGCTTCTCAACCTCTGCTTCTAATCAATCACCAGAAATCACTGCCATGGTTTATGGCCTTTGATCCTAGCTCCTCTTTCGCACTGGAAGGGAGAGAGTTGGGCAGAGAAAGGGGAGGGAAAGCACAGGGAAGGGTGAGAGTCAAGGCCCAGAGGGTGTAGAGGTCAGGGGAGAGAGATTAGGGAGTACAGAGCCTTTTGCGCTCTCAAATCTGAAAGCATGTCTTGATTTAATCCAGTGAGTTTAGAGCACAGAGCAGCAAATGGCCTGGAAATATCTTTCATGCAAAAAGCTAATTATAAAAGGCAGTAAGTACCTCACAAAGGTAAAAAATATAAAAGATATTAAAAAAAACTGACTCTAGCTCTTTGTGCACATAACATAAGATTTCACAACTCTATGATATATTAATAATTTTATATTTTTTGGCTTATTTATGTATTTATTTTGCAGAAAACAAAGAATCCACAGGTTATTCATAAGCCAACTAGCTGGTATTATTTCTGAAAATGTTTCACTGTGCATAATAAATACATCTTTGTAAATAAAATCAAACTATACAGACAATATCGAAGCCTATTTTTCTTTTATATAAAATCCAACCCTGGTGGCAAGGCCACTAGTTGCTCCTTCATCCAAAGAGAAGAGAGCAAACAAACCAAACAGAGAAAAACACGCCACAATAAATCCTCCCGGTCGGGTCGTGACACTCCTGCTTTGTTCCTCCTGGCAGGTGGGAGGCCACTGATGCCTCCCGACAAATGGGCAGAATGGTAGAATAATCAACTACTGTTTCCCCACTTTATTGGTTTATGGGTTTACTGGTTTACGAGGCCGCCGGTCGTCCTTCAGCCTCGCTCTCTGAGGGGAGCAGCAGGAGCCAGCAGGACCTTAGATACAGCAGAGTGAAGCTGGTCAATACGCACCAATCCTCTCTCATGAGACAAGCTGATCTGTCATTAAACGGCTGGTCATTGGTTTAGACTTGCATGACCTTTGACCCCTGGGCCTTTCTAGTAAAAATGACCTCGGGTTTGTTTTTGTTTTTTTAAGGAGCCGCTGTGACACGAACTCTCACAACATATTAAAAATCTAAGACTTGAGATGTATGCATGCCATGAATTCGAAATCATTTAACTACAATTTGTTTTAGTATTTAAAGATACACACACATAAAAAAATACCCCACAGAATTCAGCATCATTGCTGAAAGACAACATTAACGTCAAAAACAATACAGAGATTTTTAACAAAAGCTGAGATTGCCAAACTTACTCGAAGATAAGGAAAAGGGGTAACCTTATCTAATACGGTTTGCAGACTTCCTGGTTTAGACTATTGCTGTGCATTCACTCAGTTTCCTTTGCAAATCGGTAAAAACATGTGGCTTATTCAGAGATGCTTCTATTGATTATCATTTCCTGTTTTTGTTTTTTGCCCTGTCTCTTGTCTTTGTGGTGGATCTCAGCAGTTGCTATATTAAGTCCAGTGTTGTTGTAACAGCTGGCTAGCACAAAAAGAAGATCTACATTGTAATTAAGTTGATTTTTGTTCTATCTACAACAAGTAGCACTAAGTGAAAAAAAAAAAAGCTGCAATTCCACTACAGCTAAATTGTGGTGGCACCACTGCAGTGTTCAGAAGTCTTGAGGCGGCGGCTTATATGCATCCTCCAGCAGTGAGGGAGCAGCGAAGCCCCAGCAGGCAGATCTGGGCAGGCAGAAGTGTGCCAGACGAGAGAGGCCAGGCAACGCTGGAGTGGGTTGGGCTGCTGAGGTTCCCCTCCGCCCTGAGTAGCAGCGAGGCTAAGCTAATCCTGCGCCTCAGGCCCCTGTGAGGTGGCTCTGCCAAAGTCTGTCCTCCTGCTGCTGCAGGAAATTGCCTTCAGTGCAGAAGTCCATGAAATGGCTATGGCTCACCAGTGAAGGCAAAGCACATCCGCCTCGTGTGCACATGGTGATTTTACAATTCTACAGGTAGCTTCAATATTTATCTTTGAAAGCTCATAATGTACTATCATAAAAGAGCATGCTATGGTTACATTTTGTCACTTTCTATGTATACCTTCTAATTCTAACACAATGTGTTTTTATGCATTTCTATGTATTATGCATGTAGCATACAGCGGTCGTTTGACACTTAAAGCCACTTTTCCTGTGTGGGGCTGCATGTCAGGGTCTATAACGCCTCCTCCATTGTGCTGTTTGACCCACGGGCCAGGCAGCGCTCCCATGAGGTCCCTTATCCCTCCATCAGTTCTTTCTCATTAGCTCCCACAGGCAGAGCCCCCAGCAGGATAACATGAAGAGGCCCCTGCCTTCCTCTTTGGTCCCCATAAAAAAAACATATAGCACAAATACAGATGACACAGATCACCTTTTAGGAAAAGAAAAAAAAACAACAGTTCAAGAAAACAGCACTTAAAATATTTAAGGAATCAATCCTCCCGTTAGATCTCCTGATTATGCTGAGTCATCTGATAACAGTTATAAGTCAGGCTGTGTTTGAGTGTTCCTATTAAATTTATGCATTCATGAATAACTTTCCTTTATGGTAGGTATTGTTCTTTTTGTGTGTGTGTGTGTGTGAGTTTGTGTGTGTGTGTGGGGGGGATAAGCAGCAGGGACAAAAAAGTGGAAAGCAGAGGTGACAGCATGAGGAGGGAGGAGGAGGGGGAGGAGATGGGGCAGGACACAGTGGAGAAACAGTTGATTATGAGTCCCATCAAGTGATCAATGATTTCATTAATAAGACGGATCATGCGGCTGTCATAGCTGTGACAAGGGCTGAGGGATGATTCGCTCCCAGTGCTCCATTTCAAGCCTCCCTCCCTCCCTGTCCTTCCAATATTGCCTCCCTCTGCCAACGACAAGGGAACGCCAAGGAAAGAAAAAAAAGGGGGGCTGGGTGTTCGTGGGGATGGAGGGAGGAGGGGGTTAGTCATGAGGGAGGGAGCAAATGGAGAGGGGGGAGAAGAGGGAGGAAGAAAAGTGAAAATCCATTTTGAAACCCATTTTCAATTAGGGGTCCACAAGCTGTTATCACAGGTGTCCCAGAATGGGGGCCCGTAAGTGAAAATGTCTCCTATCCGTTTCTGAAATGAAACCTTATCTGGGAGGCACAAAGATGGCGGGGACAGCGTATCTGTAAATTACTTTCCATCCCTGCTGTTAACGGGAACTTTATTTCTGTCAGATGACATTCCCCTCTATTTACTGTTGATCATTTAAATGGCTGCCTAAAAAGAAGGAGGCCCCTCACTCTTCCTCTATCAGCCCCCCCCTCCTCACCCATCTCTCTGTATCATTCAACCTTCTCTGCCCATCTGAAGATTTTTTTCCTTTTTTTTCAGTGTAGTCAAGTGCTCCTTTTCTTCTTTAAACACTTTAGCCACGCTCTCCATTTGCTTGGGGATTTCTGCAGTAACCTACACGAAAGCCTAACATTTGTTGCCCTTTAAGGCTTAACTTGTTTGCCTTCTGAGACCCTCACTCTCTCACCCTTTTAAGCACGCCCATTAAAGCATCCCAACTCGCCCACTTAATAACATGCTTTGCAGAGGCTCTGCAGTCGAAGCGGCGTTCACTGACAATCTTCTAAACTGAGCCCGCTTTTTCAATTCCCATCCTATTATTTACACTCGCTCCCTCTCCTTCCCTTGATCGGCAGCACTCATATCATAAACGTCCAACCAACCAGAAACTTTTACTATTCTTTTTCTCATGTGCAAATAACCAGTCCTTTAGCTCCCCCACCCTGTTATTTATTTATTTTTTTTATTAGCAAATTATCCCATGACGACAGGATTTATCCAACCAAGGAGCATGGACATCTTTTTTTTAATCATAGGACCTAACAAAAGAATCAAGGGACTTTGTGGTCCACCTGCCTGCTGAATGATGAGGATTGGCGGGGAGAGACACCCCCACCCCCCTTCATCCCCACCCCCCCTCATCTCCAAACCCCTCCTAAAGAGCACCAATCACAGCATTGTTGTGGCACAGTCGGCTCTTTTGAGCTGTCACTGCTAAAAGGAGGGGACACAGAGATGAATGGTACACAGGATGAAGCCACCATTTAGCTAACCATGTGGGAACGCTCTACCAAGACTCAATAATTACTCCGGGGCCTGTTCATCCCGGACAAACCCAACTATGGAGAAGAGAGCAAAGGAGCAAGGAATGCTTAAGTTGGGAATTATCGCTGCAGTGCACACGAAGGGAGGATTTTGCAGCTTAAGGTTATCATCACTAATAAGCTCTGATCAGATCAATACCTGTTTCCGAGCTGATTCACGGTCACAGAAGACGTCTGTGCTTCCTGGTAGCAGAGATATCTTTGGAAACATGCGCACTAACCAGTCCACCTGCCCTCCCTAATTGTTTTCCACTTTTCACAACTTATCATAGCACGCTATTGCCAGGCACTCCGTGGGGGTTTCTGCTGTGCTGAGATCAGGGGCTGCTACTCTGCCTGATGGGGGGAAATATTTTGCCGGCCCTTCATAAGATGAACCAGTCACTGGGGTTCCACAGCTGCTCACAATTACCTTTTGTTTGGATGGATGCATTGGGGCAGGGGCTACGAGGGTTAAAGTTGAGGCGAGTGTAGGGTTACACCTGATAAGAGGTTATGAGTTCTGGGGCCGAATGGGGAATGTGCTGTAATTATAACCACACAAAGAATGTGTAAGCTATCTTATGATTCAAAGAGAGAGATTGAGATCTAAAAGGGACCTTTCTCTACAGACAAGTATCATCCCTCCCCTCGTCAAGTGAGTTATGGGACTACTGTATTTTAGGGAGTGCAAAGTCGTAGCACGCCCTCTGACGTGGCAAACGGGAGATTTTTCAGACAAAGCTTGCGCCGTTTAGAGCTGTAATTATCAGCACATTACTAAGAAAAATCCACAATCACGGTTCCAAATTACAGCCATGCTTTTTCCGTAGTAAACTTTTTCTTACTGTCCCTTTAATGAATGAAACAGAGCCAGCCATCTGGGAATGAGTAAGAGTGAGAGTGTTCCCAAGATGCTTCAGGATGCATTAGCTTACCTACTTCCTGTGATAACTTCCATATGGAGAGCAAGTCACAGCGACTTATTTACCCCTTCCTAGACTGTTTGTCTTCCGTTCACACTTGGAATGATCATGTTTGACATCAGCAGAATGAAGAGGAAGTCACAAAACACTCTATCAGGCCACCAGCTCTGCCTCCGAGAGTCAAATCTCCATACCCCCAAAAACCTTCCAAATCCTCTCACTGCTAATGAGCGCAGCTGCAGCTTAGGCCATGGTGATCTCAGCTCCGATTTTGTTATGACTTTCATTTGAACAAAAGAAAAAGTCTAATATTTCTACTCCAAGGCTCAGAACTGGGAATGAAAGGCTGAATGACGACAAGCTTAATTAAGCGCAAGCTCCGTGCAGCTTTTAATAGCAAGTGTTGAAGACATTGCTAAGTAAACATGTCAAAGTTGCTACCAGTGAGCATTGTATTTGACTCACTGTTAGCCATGAAAATAAAGAAAGAGTTATGTCAAAAAAACAGTGGGTGTCTAAATCTTTAGATGGTCGTTTAAGTCCTATAATACTCGTTGGACTGCTGGTTAGTTCAGTGGCCCTACAGCTCGAACATGTTGAGTGATGGTCGCTGATACATATAGACTGTAGATAGAAGATGGATGTAGACACCATCACGTCACCCTTTGTGGACTTTATTGTGACCTTGCAGCAGTCATTGTTGTGATTTCATGGACCAATATGTGATCGTATGTCTTTGTTATTAGCTAGTACAAGCTAGCTTGTTAGCAAAGTGCATCCATTGCCTGAAAGGATGCATCACACAGAAACAGATACCTGCTAACTAATGCTAAGTTAGATACAAATAAAATACATGCATAAAAACTGGAACACTGACTACTTTGTTGGCCTGTTAGTACAAGTAGCTTCATTTATGACTAGCAGACAGGTAGCGGTTACATAGTGGCCTAGTGGGAAAGTGGTAAAGGAATCAAATATGGGAGTAAAAACAAAAGTCATCCAAAGGTTTTGCACCGTCAAAGGCAGCTGCGGGTGCCTTTGGTTTCAGACTATAATACTGGACCTTTTTTTCTACGAAGGTTTGAATTTTGAGAGTATTTAAACAAGAGAGAAAAGCGTGAAAATGTTCATGCCTGTCTGAGAAAAGTTTATAAAGTGTGTAGTGAGGGGTTTTACAGCCTTAAAACATCATTCCTGTAGCACTTCACTTCCTGCGGCGCATGCATTGTAATGTAAATTTTGCTGACAAGTCTGCAAGGTCATAAAAAACAGACATCTTCACAGACCCTCATGCTAACTATCTGATGATGAAATGTACATCATGCAGACCCAAGTGGATCCTATTGGATCCTAGTGAACTTGTGGATGCGGAAAGCATAATCCCAGTATAAGTATTCAAAATGTTAGGCCGTGACACAATTAGAACCAAACCCAACGCTTGCAGTACCTTTTGATACAAACATTCAGAGGTTCTTGTTTCTTTAAGTGTAGTGTATGTAATGAGGCTGCCTGTCAGCAGCAGTCCATTTTAAGTATATGCACTGCCACACTATGCCTATGACTTAAATGACTTCTTAATAAGGAAGTTTATATTTAAGTTCATCAATCATTTTGGGGTTGTTTGTTTTGTTTTTTTACCTTTACCGGGGCATCAAATTTATTATTGAGAACCAACTACTAAATTTCTCTTTTCCCAAGTACATATCCATATTTCTGCTGTAAAACCCAGTCTTGTAAGTCTAAGACAACTGTAAACCAGTTACAGTTTGGAGCTGGTGGCTATTTTTGGAACTGCAGGCTTTGGCACTTAATTTTTCAGCCAGGAAGTGACATATTGTAACCAAACTCACAGAGGTCTGAAATTCATCTGACCGAAAAATGCTGAATAACAAAAGCTTTTGTGACTCTAGCAAAATAAAACATGAAAATGGATAGGAAATTTTCATTCAGTAGTATGTTCATGCACACATTAGGATAGCATTTGTTATCTGATCTGGTTAACCTGAATGCACTTTTTATTTTCAGTCGTCCCAGCTGAAAAAACAACACCTTAATGTAAGGTGTGTGCATTGCATTCCTTCAATTGTGGACTTTTATTACTCAAAGAGTAATCTGACTAATGGGGCGGCTTGTGGCTATATTACGAAAGATCAAAAGGTTATTGGCATAAATTACTGCAGCTCAGTTAGAGGTGACTTGTACCGTTTGAGGTGGTGCTGGAGGCCACTGCTTTCTCACTGATGTCACTTCGTGCTAATGAGCCCTTGGTAGCCACGATGGTCTCCACCCTCTTCTTCTTCTCAGCTGCTGAACTGGCCTGGGACTGGGTTTCCATGACGATTGTTCATTCCTCAAGACCTCATGGAGACGGGATAACTAATGGAGAAAAAACAGAAGATAAACCCGGTGAATGCAAAGATTAAGTATATATTTAGAAGATTAATAAGTTAGCAATAAGTTTACTTTTTCTAATGTTATCTGTAGAATGCTTCAGAAATAGACTGTGAACCCTGTGAGGAAAACTTCAGATCCAGTCCTCCCTTTTCATGGTGCCCAGAGCACACTGAGGGTCAATCCAGGAGCTCACACTGATTTATTTTAACTCAAACCTGCTGGGCTCTGATCTGCTTGTCAGGGGCCTGATTTCCTTCCTCGCTAACTGTGGTTAAATATCCAAAACCAAAATTTAGTGCGACTGTTTTCAGCTGTCACGCTAAACTTCTGACATCTTGTCAAAAACACAACAACTCTATAAACAGAGTGCGGCAGGACATCCCGACTAGGTTTTATATCTCAGAATAGAAGTAAAGGCAGCTTGTGGATATACTGATAATCCCACTCTAGCAGTCTTTCCAAAGAGAAAGGAGAAACCTTAAGGGGATACCACAGAGAGAGAAACATTCACAGTCCTGAAAAAACAAGGGTTGTTTGAAGGCCCTTTTGGGAATATCATGGTGCCGGGCAATTTTTCTTTCAAAGAATAAAGGTGGTTCAAGTTAATACTGTCTGTGGGTTTAGAAGGGGTTCAGCCAACAGTCTAGCAGACATGCTGCTCAGTTCAGCACCTCAGAGGCTGTCTACAAGCTCAACTGTATCTAGGTCATGGAGGTCTCTGATTATGGAGACAACATGGTGATACACCACAACCACTCATTTACACAAAGTATAGGACAGTTTCATTTGGTCCGTTACAAAGCCTTTACTTAGACCCCGTAATTCTTGGATAATTACTGGAAATATTTAGTCTGACTGATTTTCTTTACAATAAAGAGCAGCTAATTACCCAACTGTACTATTTAATTGTCCTCCTCTCTGTAAACACGCATGGATACAAAGGCAGTAAAGTCAGCTGTGATGCAAAGAGAGTAGTGCTGCTCAAAGAAAGAGGGGGGCGAGCTGATTTTTACCAACTCCCCAAGGAAGGAAGGCAAGGGGGAAGTGGTGAGGGGTAAACTTCAGACAAACACTGTGCGCTTTGTTTGTTTTTTTCCCCACCCCCTGAAAAACCAGAGTCTGTCATCCATTCTGACCCGACAACAACATCTGTAAGCAATTGCTGCCTTACAAAAAAAAGGAGAGGAAAAAAAAACACAATGCAATTACACCACTACCAATCAAAACAGAATTAAACAAGAGCTTGTCCTCTAATCACTCCCACATGAATACATGCGTAGCCGTCATCTCCAACCAAAGACATTTTTGTCCTACTTGAACTGATATCATCTCAAATCACTGCTGCATGTGTTTGATAGAGTGAATGCTTTCATTTCTGGGGTGGGGGTTAAGCAGCCTGAGCGAGTTATAATCATTAGAGCGTGTGCAATACATGTACAGTGCTATGACAAGGTATGTTCCTCTTTCCTGATTTCTTAGTTCTTTGCATATTCGTCACACTTATGTGTTTCAGATCGTCAAGCAACGTTTTATATTAAGTAACTTGAGTAAAAATTCAGGTTTTAGATGATGATGATTTTATCCAAACCAAACTGGCTCTGTGTGAAAAAGTAATTGCCCCCTAAACCTAATAACTGGTTGTGCCACCCTTGGCAGCAAGAACTGCAATCAAGAATTACGTTAACTGGCAATGAGTCTTTCACATCACCGTGGAGTAATTTTGGTCCGCTGTTCTTTGTAGAATTGTTTTAATCAGCCACATTAGAGGGTTTTGAGCATGAACAGCTCGTTTTGAGGTTGTGCCAAAGGATCTCAATCTGATTTAACTCAAACTCTCCTGAGGTCACTCCAAAACCTTCATTTTGTTCTGTTTTTTTGTTTGTTTTTTTGTGATATTCAAAGGTGGACTAATCTAAATGCTCTTGAGCTTTCGAGACACAAACTGCTGGCCGGATATTCTCCGGGAGCAGAATCCATGTTTCCATCAATTACAGGAAGTCCTGAAGCAGCAAAGCAGCACCGGGCCATCACACTACCACCACCATGTTTGATTGTTGGTGTGATAATATTTTTTATTAAATGCTGTGTTAGTTTGATCCCAAATGGAGTGGAATCAAAACCTTCCAACAAGTTCAGCATTCTTGGAAATCATCAAGATGTTTTTGGCAGACTTCGTGTTTGTTTTTGTCAGCAGTGGTTGTTTCTCTGGAATCTCCCATGGATGCCATTTTTCCCCAGTTTCTTTCTTATTGAATCATGAACTTTGACCTTAACTGAGAGAGGTGAGGCCTGCAGTTTGTTAGATGTTGTTCTTGGTTCTTTTGTGACCTCCTGGTTGAGTCATCGATATTCAATTTTGGTAGGTTTCACCATCGTTTCAAGTTTTCTTCATTTGTGAAGTATACTTGAGATTTTTGAGATCGTTTAAACAACTTTACTTTCTCACACAGGTTCTGTTTAAATTAGTTAGTTTGTTTGTTTGCTTGTTTTAATCAATTTTAAATCATGCTTTTTATTTGTTTTTGTTTCTAATGTCTCTGTAAAGCACTTTGAATCACCTTGTTGATGAATTGTGCTATACAAATAAATTTGCCTTGCCTTGCCTAGTTCTTGATCAACAGGTGTGGGGTTAATCAGGTCTGAGACTGGCTAGTGAATTTGAAGTCTTTCTTTCTAAAAAATTTGGTTAATTTCACTTAATTCGTGATTTAACAAAGTGAGATAATTACTTTTTCACATAAGCTCAGGTAGGTTTGGACAGAAAAAACAGTATTTTGTATTTACTCAGGTTATCTTTGTCGAATATAAAATTTGTTTGTTGATCTGAAACATTTAAGTGTGAGAACTGTGCAAAAGACATCAGGAAGGGGCAAGTACTTTTTCGTGGCACTGTGCATTCATATTAAGTTCGTGGGTGCCACTCTTTGACTTCATCAGCATAAAGTCAAACAAGAGCACGGTGAGAGAAAACTTCACCATTGCCCCGGTGAAACTGTCATTACATCATCTGTACAGCTGAACTTGGGTAAAATCAGTGAAGGAGAAAAGAAGAAGAGGAGTCCTGAGCTCCCGACATGCTCGTGTGCCTAGCTCACATAAACATGTGTGTATTCCTATCACACCCCAGGTGAGTCAGACCAAAGCAAATGAGCTGAAAGTGCAGCAAATATGAGGTTCTGGATTGGGGATCATACCAGAAGGGGGGTGGCTGAGGAGAAAGCGGGGCATTCCACTGGTCGGGCAAATATTCACAAGTCCAAGCCACTGAAGCGTGTCTGACGGGCCTTTTGTGCTCCACAAGGCAGGCCACAGTTCCAAAGCAGCAATTAAAAGCAGGACCTTTTCACCCATAATCCCTCTGACCTGGACGCCCACACCCAGTCGTGCAGATGTTGCTGTCTGTGCCCTCGTTTTTTGTGCTTGCTCATTTTTACCCCATCCACAAACACTCAAAATCATACCCTCACATAGACACATCAGTCTATGTTTAGAGAAAATTTACAGCTTTTTTTTTTCCCTTAACGTAAAATGTCAAAAGAAGTTTTAATTTGCCATTTGGCCATTTGACCCCCTCGCAAGAAATCACGTTGCTACATTTACACTGTGCATCACAGAGATAATCACCTGTACATGGACTTTCTTACAGCCCCACAGTTGTCTCCACAGATCCCTGGCACATACAGAATGACTCACAAGTAGGCGCTGGATGCCGTTGTTAGTCAGAATAAATCTTAATTTCACATTAATGTTTCTGCCATTGAAATGTCCTACACCCAATTAGAAAAACGAGGGTGTATCATTATTTGCGTTCAACTGTAATCCCTCCGCACAGAAAGGGAGGCGATTAAACAGGTTTAAAATACCACAATTCAAAGTGTTCCCTCTGAAAAAAAAGGAAAAAAAAATCTTATTTTATAAGCACATTAAGCAAATCAATTTAACATAAATTATACGCTTCGGTGAAAAAGGCACTGAGTTGAAAGTCATCTGCAAATTGTACACATCAAAGTGAAACACTAAAATAAACTTTTGCCTTTGATAGAAAAAAAAACTGTTTGCTTTCTTTCACGCAGGCTTAAACGAGCACTAATGCTATCAAAAAATCACCGCTGTTTGTTATTTAAAGCCTGCAACTTCACAAGTTTAATTTTATAAAGCTGCTTTAGGTGTACCTGCGTGCTCTCATCAGGAACACATTTGCAATTGCATGGCACACGCACACACACACGCACGCACACAATCAGAAACTGGAGGACATTTATATATAAACTCTTGAAGTGTCTTCTTAGATTTGGCAACCCCCCCCCCCTCCCAGACAGGGTACTGTATTTGTGTTCATTTCATTAGGGCGACTGTTCAGTGTCGAGGGCCCCCCGAGGGGGAGACTGGCAGCACCGCAGCATTCATCATCATTACATCAGCGACCACCGAGATCTGCTATCTTAGGCTTATCAACACTGCACAAACGCACCGCGGCGCAGCGAGTTAGAGGGGAGAGATGGGAGATGGAGACGATTGAGGGAGATTGTGAGCAAAAGTGGGATAAGGGAGAAAATGAATGGAGAAAGGGAGGAGTGTGAGACTGAGACTATACGTGCACGTGTGTACGAGTGTTCACGTATGCATGCATGCGTCCGTGTGCAACTCACTGCGCCCCTGCGTGCCTGCACATGTTTTCCTGTATGCACAATGTGTGTTTTGCACGTCGCGCAGCTATGCCAACAATATTAAAAGCTCCTTCACAGCTGGAACAACTAAAACACTGAGGGGCGAAGAAGAAGAGGGAGGAGGAGGAGTGTGAGCCCTTCGGCGAGATTAGCTGAATCTAGCAATAAAACAAAGTGTGCTTCCTATGGACTGCATGTGTTTGCATTGGATCAGGTCAGTGTGAGGGGATGAGATGCCTTAAGGAGACTGTAGAGGTTCTTGGTGGTGGTTAGAGGACCTGTAATGGGTTCAAAACCCCTACTGAGGAGGCGCAATAGCTTCACATGCTTAGGCCTCGTGTTCAATACTGCACTTTTACAGCATGCCCTTGGCCCTGAAGGGCAAAGGGGAAGGGGCTGGGGGGGGATTTGGGGGCTGGGGCTCTCATTCACCAGCAAAAACTTAACATTGTGCCCAGATGGCACTAAGTCTGGCCTACAGCTGATGGGGACCAGACTCTCAAGTAAGGGCCATTTAGCAAGAATTAGTCACACCCTGACACACACACACACACACATATCCAATCCCAGATACACACATGCAAACTGGTTTAGTGCTTGATCTTCTCACCCTTTTTGTGCAGTGTGGCATGTCTGAGTCATTAAGTTTGTTAGTCATTTACACGTTACTGTGTCACGTGTGAGTTCAGC
Source organism: Pundamilia nyererei (assembly GCF_000239375.1). NCBI lineage: Eukaryota > Metazoa > Chordata > Actinopteri > Cichliformes > Cichlidae > Pundamilia > Pundamilia nyererei. Next base: position 1,915,239 of record NW_005187488.1, on the reverse strand, counting down.
TTTTTCTAGTTACACTGCAAAGCTTTATTGAGACTACTTATGAATGACAAGTTGATGTTTTTGTACATTTTAAACATACTGATGTTCATGATTTATCTTTATATTAAAGATACGTGGTCTTAAAAGCATCCCATCAGCAAAAAAACTGCTTTCTACCACAAGTGTATTGCACAACAATTAGAAAATGGAAAGCCTGTTTCAAATGAAGACTGATTTTATTTGTATTTTATTTCCAAGGACAAACAGTGCAACAACACAGAGCATCAGTAGCTTTCACCACAGTTAATAAGATTATCCTCGCATGCGTCTTGGTCCCTCAGACCTCTCCATTTAAGATGCTTTGGAGGGCTGGTGAGGGACCTTGTGTGTTGCACAGCAGAATGAGCCGAGCGCATCTTACATTCCTGGGTAACAAACCCACACGATGTAATCACGACGCTTACACGATGCCTCTTTTGCGCTCGCTACCCAGTAGATAAGGGGCAAATAAAGCGAGCGCCACAATGGAAGCCTTGCTCCTTTTCCCCACAGCCCCATGCTTATTAGATTGTTTATTTATATATTTTTGACTTTGCATTTGTTCACGAACCACTTGTTTCAGGGCAAGTGGGGCTGTGACAACTGAGACAATGGATAATACGGGCAGCTTTGATGCTGCGGTGGCCCAGTTATGCAGTATCGGTTTCCCTTGTTCCTACTTTATCCATTTTCTTCCCATGCTAAAACACAGAGCCTTTGTTTGATCAGACACTTTTTCTGATTCTTAAGGAGAAGGAAAAAGATGCTTGTTCAGCCGATTACTGAAGCCTTTCGCAGACAATGCAAACTAATACTTCAGCAAAATATCCCAAAGGTCCTTGAAAAGAAGAGAAAATGCAAGACTTGTTTTTTTTTTACTGCACACCTTATTTTGTATCTAAAGTTTTCAAACTAATTGTTGCCAACTGCAGCAGCCCGCTACACTCTTAGCTAAGTTTTCCATTCAATTAGCCCGTGCACATGGCAGATATTATAAAGCACAGGAGAACGGGCCTCCAAACTGCAGCGAGAACAGCTCTGTGTCTGTGGAGGCATTCTTCATACATGTCATTAAAAGGCACTCTACGCTATGCCACAACCAGAGACGCAAGAACAGCATCCTTCGCCATGCTTTCACAGCAAAAAAGAAAAAAAAAGTAAATGTTAAACAGCGGCTGTATGTAACCCATGTGTATGTGAACACGGCACGGGAGGAAAAGAGGAAATGTTTCGAGTAGATTTGACAGTATGCGAGACCGGCTGTGTAACAGTATGTATGGACGTGGATGCATATGTTTCTCTACATCCCTTTCAATATGCAAGCACAATCACTGTGTGTAGAACATGAGCAAGAGAGGGGGGTGCCCAAGGGAGGGGATGAGTGGAGGAAGTGAAATTCCTCCTCACACACATCTTTCTCTCTGCCTCTGTGCTCAGAGGAGGATCAAGCAGATGGAGGGTCCTGTGTAAGTGGAGTGGCAGCACGTATGATTTTGACAGTAGATCTTCCACTTAGCCCAGGGGACTGTAGAATACACTCCTCTTATCCTCTGCACCCCAGACAGAAGTCAAACCAGCGCTGTTTGCAGCAGCTGAACTACCGAGTGCAATCCGATGGCTGTACAGCTACAGGTTAGAGTGTTATCGTGAAACTGTCCTGCCCACTCGGACTTGAATTTCCTCCTCTTTTCAGTTCAGTTTTCCTCCTTTCTCATTTTGCGCGCACTCCCTTTCTTTCCCTCCCTCCTTGCTTTCCTTCATTCCACTGTGTCATTGGAATAAGTGTTGAAGTGGAATGAGTCAGTGCCGCAATGTGATTAATGACGTGCTCTGGCGTCTCCGGGGCCGAACGCTAAAAACAGCCAGGGGGCAGCGTGATAATGCACAATAATAAAGCCAGCAGACAATCAGCCAGGCAAAGCAAGGCCTATTAGCTAGCCCCATCAGGACGGCTAAGTGAGAAATTAGCCCTTCCCAAGCTTCGCCGCAATTCATCAATTGCCGCGCCTGAATCCCCCCTCAAGAAGTCATAATGTTTACTTAAAGACTGGCCTCGATGCCCCAGCGGCGAGCTTTATTGGCTCTTATTAATTCCCGCCCTGGCCCTCGCGGCCATGCCATTTAAACCGAATTAAAGGGGTGAAAATTGGATGAGATGAAGTTGTCTTGGTGTTGGGCTCTCGTATGATAAAGCCGGACGTTAACGGAGGAAGACTTGGAAAAAAAAAATAAGGAGGGAGGGAGAGAGGGAGGGCAAACAAATCGGCATGTAAAGGAATGCTGAATGAGGCTGTCCAGAAATGTGCCACAGTCAGTCAAAGGAATGCATGGAGAAAAGGAGGAGCACTGCTTTAATGCTAGACTTCCTGTGTAGATGGGAAGTGATCCAAAAGGGTAGCACTGAGTCACATATTCCACAGATGGAGAAAATTATTAGCCTTTTTTTTTGTTTGTTTGCTTGTTTGTGGCTTTGCATTTATCTTCCATCACAAGTCATTAAAAAATACCTTAAAATAGGGTCAGCACTTCAACCTTAATTCAACATGTCAGTAATAGACAGGAAAAAAGAGGCGAGGGAATGAACTCACATGTGCAGGCTTAAACTAGCAGGACTCTTAAGCACGCTACCTTTGTCATTACTGATTACACCATAGTTGAGAATATCTTATTAAAAAAATACCATGCATGCTAAATCTGTGAGTCTAGATCCTTAAAAGTTTGCATTTCGGACTCCTTATCAGACAAGATGAGCAATGAGGAGTCCTCCTGGTTTTTAAAAACTTTCCCAAACTTTACACACTACCCGAGTAATTAATACATCCTAAAAAAAGAAATAAATAACCAGTGTAGTCTCTATTGTCATATATTTCTCTGACAGTTGCTGCTTGCAAAGTTTCCACCTCGGTTTTTTAAGTGCAGTTGCACTGAGCCCTGCGTTGCCGTAAGTGCAAGTATACAAGTTAAGAGTCTCATCTATGCGAGCTGTGAGTCTGTGTTGCTGGATCGGCGGCAGGTGAGGGTGTTCTATAGAGCAGTGTGGAGTGTACCGCAGTGGAGGTGTGAGATCAAAGACAGCTGAAGCTCAGAGGGAGTCCCAAAGACTTCTAGCTCCCTGACGGCTCTCCCCACGGCAGCGTCGGGAGACAACTCTCTCCCTTCACTTTCATATCAGCCACAGATTCCCCACCACCACCACCACTACCTCTCCCTGCACGGGCTCATAGGCTCCACACATGCACACACTCACACACATACACACACACACAGGCAGTCTCCGAGGATTTGCTAGTGCTGCCAAACCTGTATCCCACCACCTACAGCAACACTCCTACACACGGAAGCGCGCACGCACACTGCTGCGCGTCAGAAACCCGTGCATCAAAAACACACAGGATTTTGAAACACCGAGTTCGGAAGAAACTCTCAGCCCAGTGAGAAAGACTCACGCAACTCAAATACCAAGGCAATATCACACGGCACGACGCCGGGATGAGATGCCTTAACCTAACAGTACTGCCGAGTGTTCGTGGAAATAAAACTTCCCATAAACTCCAAAGAGAGCAGGCACAAAATGGCCCCCTGAAAATCCCCAGCATAGAAACCGAGGAACAAGACTTGTCGTTAGACAGACAGCCCCCCCCC
>NW_005187488.1:1903924-1911550 GCF_000239375.1 Pundamilia nyererei | reverse complement strand
CCAACTTGATTGTGAAGAAGCCAAACATCTGGGTGTATTTACTTCATTCAGCTGTTAGCAACCCCACCTCAAATAAATCTGGGAGCTATAACGCCATTTCTCAGGACAGCTCCTAAACAAACACGCTCGGCTCGCTCACCGCCGCATGTTCGAGCGTCTCCAGCAGCCCGGCAAACGCAGGCAAATACATTTGCGAGGAGGAGGATGAGGAGGAGGCCTTAATTGGAGCGTTTGACGGGCGCCTGGGGTTAATTGGGAAGCATGGAGAGCAGCTGGCTCCACCGTGGAAGTTGAGACAGGGATAATAAGTTCACCCTTTGCAGGAGAGACAGTTAGTGATGAATCAGATCAGAGGAACAGTGTACTGTAATCATCCTCACATCTCCCCTCCTCCACCTTGCACTCCTGACAAGCAGAGACAACCTGGCTCCCAGCTACGCAATCTGGCACCTATCACACAGGACTGGCAGTCGCAAGGAGATCACCCAGCAATGCTTCACACACACACACCCGCGTGCCCACACACACACACCTACTCTAACCCGGGGTTCATTCAGCTAATCACTCACACACACAATAATTCTTACCTCTAGGACACGGAACCTAGTTTATCACTTCACCGGTCGATGTATGTAAATCTCTGCAACAATGTGTGTACTAATGGCTTATTACCCTGCGTTAGCTGGTTTGCATTGATCTCTATGCCAGAGGGAGATGGAGAAACTAGAGCAGTTCGCTGCTCATATGTACCAAGCAGGACTATAATCACATTCCAGCTTGTTTCAATAAAAGACAAACATTAACATAAAGCATCTCAAAAAACACGCTAAATAAAAAAAACCTTCACCCCATCAGTGTGTGCAAGAAAAAAGGGATGGGGAAAAAACTTTCCTGGATTACAGGGTAATCAGGGCCATATGGGATGGTTCTGGGTAACTTTGTGTGTCGCTCTGAAGTGCACGACTTGTGTTTGTCTTTGCACATTATGACTTTCTGAATAAGAAAACTTTTTTGTTTTTTACAGAGGATGAAAATGCTCAGCGATTGCACATAAAGAAAAAGAAAGTAGCAGCAGCAGCAGATAAAGGGTTTAGCTTTAACACCAAACTCAGTTCCTTCGGCTGGGAGGGTGGCTGAGGGAGCTGAAGGAAGCCCAGGTAGAGTCATAGGCAGTAATGGGAGGAGACAGGGACTTAGGGCGCCACACAAAAGCCAGGCTTTATAAATAATTCCAAAAGCTAACAGGATCCCTTGTATGTGTGAATCTGTGAAATACATTCACACGTGAATGCACACACACCCACACACACAAACACTGCCACCAGGGGGAATAGGTTATTCACACCGCTCCACTGGGGCTGTTGAGCGTCTGACCTGTCTGGATTGGTAAATTTGACCAAATCTTTTTTGCATAGATGATGCAAAGAAGAAAATAAGTCAGGGAATAGAAAAACAGAAAGGCCCATTTTTCCAAGTCAAACACACACACACACATTTACACACTCACACTCACTCATAATGCAGGGCAGCAAAGCACACCGGAGACCTGTCTTGTAAATCTCTTTGTGAAAGCAGCTTTGGGGGGTAGACAGGGGCTTACATACTGAACCCTGAGGTAGAGCTACAGACTCCACTCCCTCTAACCCCCCCACGGTCTTTCTCCCTCTCCCACACACATACTCTGAGCTCCCATGTTCTCTTTTCCTCACTTTCCATCTACCCCACATTTCCTCCACTTTTCTTGCCCTTCTTTCACCTTTTTCACTTGTTCCCTCCCTCCTTCCCTCCCACCGTTCTTCCTTCTCCCCTCTCTCCTCCCCTCTGTCCGACTCGGGCTCCAGAGCGCTGGTCCTTAGCCCCCGCAGGCTCCCGTGGCGTTGCAGTGACTAATGTCCTGCCTTTGCTCAGACAATGAGTTTGAGACTGAGCCGGGAAAGTGTTGAGGAGGGGAAAAAGACTCTTGCACCTTTGACAAATGGAACCCTTCGCACTCCCATGCCCACTGAGGGAGCTTTTACAATGTTGCGCTCCACGCTCCACGTCCTCCAAGGGACGGCTGCGACCCACAAAGCCGCATCTGGGGGAACATAATGAATTCTTTGGGAAGTCTAACCTGGCTTTCTTCATGAATAAGATATATTTCCAAAGCATGTCGACCCCTCTTAATAAAAACACCAGTCTGGCAGGAATAGCCAAAGCCGTTTTAGGGCCCCATGTACACGTTAATATTTCTGTTTCTCGATAAATTTTCTCAGGCCTGCTTCTTTCCAGGCCTGTCACTGCAAGGCCAGCCCAACAAATTCCCTGGAAAGTAGAGAGGCCACGGTGACAAACTGTCATTAAAAACGGCTCGAGTCCATCTCTTTCAAGGAACTCAAACTCTTGCTCGCTCCCTCCTCTTCTCCACGCACCCTACCCCCCATGCAAAACTGAAAGGAACCGGGCTTTGTCTGAGGAGCAAAGGAGAGAGGAATCCCCCCCCACCCCTCTTCTCTACAACCCTACCTCCCCTCCCAGAACCCTGTTCCTCACTCCCTGCGGAGTATTGTTAAAACACAGCCCCCTCTCTTTCCGTGGCCCGGGCTCTTAAAACAGCGTGCTTTGCATGAGAAAAAACGATTAGTCTTCAAATGCTGCGCTGTCAAAGGAGGGCTCTTTCAGGTTCGGGTAGAAATTTGCTCAGATAGTAGAGTTCCCCTTTTGTTTTTCCAAGATGAGGCATTATTAGAGCCAGAGTCTGTTAGCATTCATTACTGAAAAGAACACACTAAAGGGGTTTATTTGGGATACCCGCCCCACACGCCCCTCCTTTTCCAACTTGCCCCAAGTCCACGGCAGACGGAAACGAAGGCGGCAGAGCGGGTAAAGAGGTACTCATCTAAAACATGTTTGGAGAGCAAAGAGAATGTCTGGGCCTGCGCTTCTTTCAGGTATTAACCTTGGGATTTATATGTGACATCCAAACAACAGACACCCCCTTGACCTCCACTCGGGGACTCACCAAAGCTCGGCGATAACTCCCACTGAAAGACAACTACAAGCAGCACGGGGCTGCAAACACACAGCGCGAGCATCGTTGCATGACAACACATAACTTAATTACTGCTGTGAGTGCAGGTGTTTTGTGCAACAAAATGCACTACACAGGGCTCAGTTTAAACAGTTACGGCAGAGGAAAAAAAATTAGTGCCCAAACTGATGCCTCGGTGCAGCCTAGCCCCACACGTCAAGAAGCAGCGGTACGTGACGGATCATTGTTCACAGCAAGCGGCCAGTTCATCTGTCTCCCAATCGCCACCCTTGACAGGAAAGCACAGACCCCCTCACGGATGCCACAACCGGCTCCCATCAAAGCTGACACAATGCCACATCTGCACTAAGAAAGAGCCCCCACCAAACCCGCCACCGCCCCGGAGCCCCAGGAAACTGTCTCTTTAGGCGCACAAACTTTACACACAAACAAATGGGCCCCCGGACTAAAAGCACTTCAACTCTCGCTGCTACACTTCACACGGCGGCCTTAAAGACATTTTTACAGCAGCTACAGCAAACAGAGGAGGAGATGAGCGGCAGTCACACGCAGGCGTGACCTGTCCGCTTCTCTTCCAAAGTGTGCGAGAAAAGAAAACACCAGTCACGAGCTGGCACACCACTGGATCCTCGCACACAAGCCCGCGTTTCTGCCGCAATAAAATTTACCGTCTCCTACAGCAGGCCTTATGTCGAGCTGTCAAACACAGCTTCATCTACCGTAAATCCGAACCACTTGATTCAAATTTATGTGAATGTTTCCCCACCCCCACTATTTTTTTTTATTGCCGTTTTCTTCACCTCACTCTGGGAGGCAAATTGTCAGGTGCAAATGGACTTTCCAAAGGACGAAAGCTATAGCAAAAAAAAAACTTTTCCAACTTTTTTTTCCTTTTTATTTTTCATGCAGTTAGAAGACAAAAAAAAGACAGTAAGAAAGAGAACAGCACACACACAAAAACAAAAAACTGTATGAATGAGAGAACAAGAAAGAGAAATAAGAGTGTGAATGAGCACGAGAATGAATGTGCACTCAGAGTACGACTGTTTTTGCTGGCTAGCAAACACCCAAGTGAATTACAATCCCTGAATGCGAGTCATATACATATGTGAAATTACATTTTTCCCTTCTCGAGTCTCATATCGCCTTCATCACTATTTTCCCTCCCCGCCATACGCCTTATCCAAAGACATCACCCCTTGGCTTGAAAGGTGCCTTTAGCAGGCTCCTTGAAACAGCGAGTGAGGGTCCCGCTCTGGGACAATGATGGTTGAGGTGGAGGGGAGCCGGGGGAGCAGGAACACATAGCATATTAAATCTGCTGGCGGAGCTGGGTCGTCCACGCACAGAGCCAGAGAGCCAGATCTGAGGCATGCCCTGAAGGGATGGCTGGGCCTGGGGATTAGGAGGCCAAGGAGAAGCCCTCGCACACCCGAAGACCCCTTCTTGTCTCTGCTCATACGCAAATGCATCCAGACATTTTGACGCTCCTCAGGTTTGCTGTCTCAGCCCAAGTTTTCAGAGCACTCCTCCGTGCCTCACAAACTGCACTTACACACACACACACACATTTCCACCCGCTCTCATGAACAGCCTTTTTTTCCCCTCAATTACTACCTCTGTCTGACTTGTCCTCTTTCTTTCCCCACTGTGTCTGTTTCATTTGATGTCAACATATCAAAGTACCAAATCATCAAAGTAAGAGAGTAAGAGATTTCTTTTGGGGGCCATCTATTCAACTACGCCAGCCGTATGCAAGGAAAGCAACAGCTAATCACAATGTGGGCTGATTTTTATTATTACATAGAATGAAACTGTCAGTTTTATCCTCTCAGGAAATTTTAGGAAAAGTACAAAAAAGTGAGGGGAAAAAAATCAACGAACCAACAGCAACCTGCAGGAAAACCCACAAAGTGAGCACGATTACACAAAACCCTCACATCTGTGCTCATTATCTAAAGGATAATCAACTTCCCTCACATTACCCTCGTTTTAACAAAACATTTGCCACCTCTTTGAGTGCTTCAGGTCGTGGCATTAGCACAACAAAACAGCTCATTAGGGCTTCTTGCATACAAACCTGATAACAGGTATACTTCCAACAGGGCAAAAAAGGCCTGAGGACACAAACTGCCTGTAACTGTGAATATAAGGCCCTTACAAAGAGGAGCAGGCCATACCTCAAAAGCTAATAGCACATCATCTCCCTGCATTAACATGACATCCCCTATTCTGCCAGGTCACCAGGTCACAGGTGTCCTCGGCCAACGTCCCCATGCATAAAAGAGAAATTTTTAAAGTTGAGATAAAGCAGCACGCTGCCGCCGCCGCCGCTGATATCTGACGGACCGATTCCTGCAGAGGGAAACGTTATCCGCCTTTTCCTCGCGCGTGGAGTTATGAAGCACAGAGCGGCAACGATACATCTTTCCTGGCTACAGTAAGCGAATGGCTCTAAGTTGTGCATCTCATTCCAGAAGATTAGCATCTTAAACAGTGCTGCATTCATCCTTGCTGCTGCATTGTAATGAGACAAAGTCCTTTATTTGGAAAAGGTGCACCACTTTCAGATAGTATCGTGTGAAAGCAGCAACAGCAAAATTAGATATACACACAGACAGTGTGCAGATTTATCTTTTACAATTTTTCACAAGGTGGACTTCCTTTCTTATGATTTATTATTTATTAGATATTTGGAAAATATATATTACATACATTAGATTATTGTGTAACTATAGAAATTGAAGCCATTATTTTTTAATTGATTTAACCATTTAAAAATGTTACATATTTTGATCTATCAGCACTGAATTGTTGATTAATCGTCAAATTTAAATGTGATGTCTTATACTGAAAATAAAATGACATGGGCCTCCTATGATGATATACAGGGAACAATATTTATCGGTGTAATTTTTTTAATTACCAGTATCATCTCAAAATGCTTAATTAAGAAGTCACACGCCATAAAAATGCATAAATACATGCAAACAAAATTTAATTACAAATTGTCCTCAAGTTGTCATTTTAAAAATAAAGCTTAGGCCTAAAATTTTCAGATTTTTAAGGCCTGACTTGTCTGCTTTTATTTTTTAACTGAGTGCAGTGGTAAATTTTCCAGCTTCAGCTCTGCGAATGTTATTTTGTTATTATTAATAAAATAGAATGGGGGAAATATTAAATGACAGTTTATGTGACAGTGCCTATTTTATTTTATTGGACAAATGTTACCAAGACCTGCAAAAGCCCCGCTCAAAGCCAAATGCTCAGACAAGATGAACGATGAGAGCAAGCTTATAAAAAAACACCCAAAAGGAGATTTATTTTTTTTATCTGTGTGTCCTGTTAAACATCTTATTTCGCGTGCGTTCGCTCGCTGCTCCGTCTCAAGGCAGCCAAACCTCCGTTAATAATTTGCCATGCGCCAAAAAAAAAGAAAAAAGAAAACCCACACACACATACACAACACTCACATTCACAAAAAAAGGGAGGATTTGAGCTGCACCGCATGGCTGAGCACCTCGGACCCTCGTCGTCTGTATGAAACCCGAGAGCAGAGGAGCAGATAAAATGTGGAACAGCTGGCGAGGAACAGGAGGGAAAGTTTCAAACAAATATCTGCACATGTGGAGGCTCGAGGGCGGGGGGGGCTCCCAAACGTTTTCATGTCCTGGACCCCCAAAATGAACACACCAGACTTCTGTTCCCCTGTTCCCACATTTTTTTTAAATCTGCACAAGCCCATGTGAGAGCTTTCTATTCTTCTTCTTCTTCCTATAATTATTATTATTGATGTAACTTTTTAAATGACACCTTGCATGTGAAGTATATCCATCCCTTTTTAAATACTAACAAACTCTAATCAACTAAAATTCAGAGGATTTATGCTTTATTTAATTTTGCTTGGGTCCCCCATAAAACCTCCCCCATGGACCCCTGCAGGGCCACAGACCTCAGTGTAATGGGCTTAAATTTCTCTGAGCACATGCGCATGCCTTCAAACACACTGTGATGTACGCTTAAATATGTTCTTTCTTAAGGGGAAGAACATCATTTTAAAAATTTTCCAATGCAAATCAAATTGTCAGAGGCTCTGGTGAGTCTCTTTAACTACGTCAGGTTAGCGGATGCTGACAGGGAAAACAAAGATTTATATGAAATCATCCAAATACTTTAATTTTCTCCGTTTTTATAACTAAAAATAATTTCATGAGGAAATTTAATGTTATAATTTATTGTCAATTTTGTTTTGAGTTTTTCCAATTTTAAGTCTCGGCTAATTAAATATTACAAAACTATAAATGACTAGGTGCTCCATAGTGAAGCAAGGGGAGGTCAAAGGTCAAGGGGAGGGTCAGCCACAGGTTTTGGGTGGATTGAAATAAAAAGTTGAACATGTATGCCGTCACTAAGTGTTTCCCCGAGTCTCTCGCTTGTTAAAGCAAATCAATAACAGATCCTGAAATATGATCACAAATGCACATAAATATGACCCCCACCGTCTCATCCCACGCCACTATACACCACACCCCCGCGCGCGCTTATTTGAGGTTCAATAAAGTTTCACTTCCAAACTCTAAGAGTGTTTTTTCCCC
>NW_005187488.1:1874713-1903808 GCF_000239375.1 Pundamilia nyererei | reverse complement strand
CGACGCTTCTTTCACAGATTAAATCACAGCCGGGCCGAGCGTAAAACAGACAGTGGTGCATTTACGCTGTTTCTTTTTTCTTTCTTCTTTTTTTGGAGGGGGGAGTCCCTGATCGAGGCTTTCTTCGCTAGTTTCATAAACTGTTCTCGCAGTTGGTGCACTTCACCTCTACATCTGAACTTGTATGAAATTCCATCGTTTTGAAATATGAAACCTCCGCTGCTTCACAAACTCTGAGTGGCTTTCTCAACTTTAAAAGCAGACAAACGAGCGCAACAATGTTCAGAAAGAAAAAGAAAGTGTATTTGTGTGCGGTGTGTGCGAGCTTTCAGCAGATTACTTACTTCTCTCTGGGTGAATTCCCCTCTAATTCTCGACTTTAAAAAAAATCTTCTCAGGCGAAAAAAGAAAAAAATATATAGATGTGTCTTCTTTCCTCTTCTCCTCCTCTTCCTAACTTGCAGATGTGCCTCTAGAGTTGCCTGGTTTTTTTTTTTCTTTTTTCTTTTTTTACGCTGCAACTCCAACTCCAAAACGGCGCTGCCAGACTTTTTCCTCTTGTCTGTCTTTCTCCTCCTTCTCACAGTTTGCTGTGTTCAACCACCGCCGGACTAACACCATCAGCCTGCCGATAATATCTGCCGATAGCAGACCGCAGATGTGCGTAAAAACAACATAAGCGTCAGAGAAGCGCATGGAGAGTTGTTATTACATTTAGAGCGGTTTTTTTTTTCGGGAAGAGGGAGAGAGAGAGAGAGAGAGTGAGGGCGAAGTGTGGGACTCCAGCTGCTCCTTCCCTCGCTTGACTCCTCCCTTCGGATTGCTCCCTCCTTTACTCACTGCCTACTCCTTTTTTATTTTGTGCAGGCTACCCCTTTCTTTCTCTTTCTTTCTTTCTTAGTAAGCATTTTAAAGACTTGTTCCTCAGTAGTACTATTTCTGTAGTAGAAATAAACCTAGAGGGGAGAAAGAACAAAATAAAACTGAAGTTTCAGTCCTTACACCACAAAGAAGAGGAAAACAGGTCCAGGTTAAGCATGAATGACTGCATTTTAGGGACCAAGAGTTAATTGGATCCAGGCTTTAACTAAAATAGCTGAAATAATCTCATAGATCTCAGTTGAAAACACCCACTTTTTAATGTAGAAACTCATACATACATTTAACTGCAGATTTATGAGAGCCTCCTGGGCTCAGCCTTCAGAGTCATACCTACTAATGCTTCAGCAGAGGGAAGCCCTCCTGTAGGGTTAGGTGTAATCAATATACATAATCAATATACAGGGAAATTATGTGGTAAGAGAGGTCTTTAGGGTGCAGTTTCAATCAATGAAGTGGTGGGAGTTTGGGAAGGAAAATCAACCGTTTAACCAGCATTTGAATGTGTGTGTGTGGCCGAGAGGTCAGGTCCGTCAAGTCTATTTGTTCCTCATTGTAACACACATCCAATCGGCTGCTGTGACAAATGACTAAACCGTTTGATTTAAAGACAAATATCCGTCTTTTAAGGCTGCCTTATAATCACTTTCCTGACACTTATTATGCTGATAAAGTCAGCAATGACTAATTACCACCCAATCAATCAGAGCTCAGGATCTTCTGTCACAACTGTCAACGTCTTTGTCATCGTTATAAGTGTCGGGATTTTGACTTTGTCGCAATGTGAAGATGGATTTCGGATGTCAGTTAGAAGCAAGGTGACAAAACTGTAAACTATAATGAGTGTGTGAACGATTATGTTGGTTTTCATGGGTGTGAAGTTTCTTTGGCATCCATAATTTTTTTTTAAAGATATTTATGTTTAGTTATTATTTTAAGGAGAAACAGACAAAATAAACAAGGTTAAGAGGTCATAAAACTAAATATAGACGTGTTCCACGTGCACAAGAATGGAGTATGAGAATATGAATAGAAAACGCTCACGTCTGTAGCTACAGGAAGTCGGGCCGAGAGAGGAGACAGTCAAAGGTGCTCTGTAAGACAGCCGCTAATTCTCCTGTCAGTTTGTCAGGCGGTGCTCATCTGGCCCGGACTACACAGAGATAAAGTCCTTGTTATGAATCTCTCAAAGAGAATCCAAGGAACGTGGTAGTAGAAGTGGGAGGCTGGGGGAGGTGAAGGGTGGAAAGAGGATCGGGGCGAGGTAGGGGAGAACAAGAGGGTAAAGGAGGAGGGAGGAGGTGCACATGGGCATCAGTGGGGTTAGCGGCTCCCGAAAGTATTTCATCAAAGAGGGCCAGGATCCTGGGGATTGAGATTCTGCCTGGAGGCAAGTAACCAACGGTCTCCCAAGAACATATTCCAAAGTAGGACTCACAGAGCCAAAGCACACATCAAAAGCGCCTCTGTAGCCAAAGCGATTCTGGAGGAGAAAGAAAGGGGTTCAGGTCCCTTCTTGGCCCTCTTTAAGCCCCAGATCTCACCCCAATTAAGAAGGAACTACTGTTTGTTCCAGACCCTGAGATCTACAGACAGGGAGGTGCGCTCACTAAGGTGGACGCTCGGGCGTGCTCACAAACAGGCACACAAACACACACCGACACACACGCGGGATGCAGACATCTTATCCCTGCGCACCCAGTCTTACTTTTCACCAGCTCACAATCGAGAAGGAGCGCCGTGCGTTTAAGATCAGCATCTGGGCTCATTTCTCAAATAATCACCAACCCCGCAGAGCGTGTTCCCAGTTTCAGATGATCTCACTGAAATAAAATGTAGCGCTCGGTTTGTCCGCGTACTGTATGTTACACATGTAACAGTAAATCAATACTTGGCAGAGTGTTGCGTAGGCATTTGGATTTTTTATTTTTTTTTTGCCTTTAATTCTTCTCTGGTGGACAGATGTCACAGTGAAATGGATACAGCAGAATAAGCATATTATATCCACACAGATGTGACCGCTGGAAATGGAGCGGCTGCATGAAACAGAGGAATGACAGGGGCGACTGTACTGTTTGCTGCAAAATGGAGAAGTTGTATTCAGATTACAGAGTTTTTGAAGTGTTTTCGGCTGTAGACAAACACAGGCCGAAAGTAGCGAGGAGCTGAATGTGAGTCAAGTTGTCAGTAAGTTTTTACTAAGCAACCAAGTCTCAGCTGATCTCTGCCTTTACATGACACAAATTGCAGGTTATTAAATCTGTTTATGCTCACAAAGTAGTATTTTAATCTTCTCGATTGGAAATAAGGGCTAGCAATTTTAAAACTAAACTCCAAGACTTAGGCATTTGGTGGCTGCTTGGTTACAAAACTTACTATTCAGTTCTGACTCCATGCCCAGGTTCTCCCAGGTTGTTTATGTCTTTAACATGTTGTACCTAATATAAGAACATAATCACAAAAAGAGTGAAATTTTAAAATCTACATCTTATAAAACATGTTGATATTAACCAGTCACCATCATTTTTTGTCCATTTTATCATTATAAGAAGAGAACACTGCACTTTCTGGAAAAATATTTAATTGCAGATATTAAAGGGAAAGCAATAAGCCATTAGCAGTGTAGTTTAAGACAAACATCATTCACAGTATATAGTGCCAGCTCGATATATTGGGTACCCTATATGTCCTTCAAAGTATTGAGGAGCCATATATATATCTCAAAAATATAAGCGTATAAAAGCGAAATGTGTGTGTATGGACACGTACCTTAACATACAAATGAGCAAAAACACAGATTTCCTTCGCTTTGAGGGGCCTGACCTTTTAACCTGTGACTCCAGAAGCTTAGTATAGTTTGATAAAATCCTGCAAAAATGTTCAAAACTTCTAAAAACTCCCAGCAGAGAAAATCGACCTTGCTTCAGCGTTGCTTTGACAACTCGTTTGAGTTTGCACAAGATTTTCTTTGTAACAAGAAACAGAAAAAGAAGACTTTTCAATCTGTAAACATGAACACCTTATCCCTCATGACTTAATAATTACATATATTTCATTAGTTAAAGGTTAAATTAAAGGTTTGTTTGCCCATATATTTCCTGCCTCGTGTTTCTTCCCTGTGTAGTGTCTGTCTAATACAGGCCCTAATGGATTTAGTCAAAGTGTTCGCTTTCCTCAAGACCACAAATGTGCCGAACCACAAACGACGGGAGCAATCTGACATCTGCTCTGTTTGCCAGGGAAGATCTGGGGGCCGCAAAGGAGAGCGCCAGCAGCCCCTAATCTACCGTCAGGAGCATGTTACTTTGTTCAGAAGTCTCCGCTTTCAATCGCTCTTTGTGTTGTTGTTTTTCCTGCTTTCAGTTTCCTCACATGTCCTGTGCCTGTGCACACTTGTACACTTAGGACACACTCAAACGCAGCACTCCCAAACCCCCCCACCCTCACACCCGTCTTCTCCTCTCAGCATCCCTCCTTTTTCCCCCCTGCCGGAAGGTATCGGGTGGCTTGAGTGGGCCATTAGTGTGAATGACTGATAAGACTCTTAGCCCCCAATAATCAGGGGGAAAAAAAATGATATTTGCAGTTATTTTGAATCCGTCAGAAATAATAAACCCAAAACTATATCCACTTGGGCTACTTAAGCAATTTCCCTGTGATAACATCCCGTGGGGATTTCATGTGGATTCCAAATGACGACATAATAAAACCACGACGCCTGCACCCCCTTATCAGGCTGGATTAAAAGGGAATAATGAAACAGAGAGAGGTTTTTGAGCCTTGTGTGGTATGAATATGATTATCTAATGGACTCCAATGGAAAGGCATGTTAATGCTACTTTAACGCGAGACCTTTCCCAGACTATCTCCTGCCCCTGGCTCCTCCTAAGACCCTGTCTTTCCTCCCCCCCCACTCGACCCGTTTCTCTGCCTCTTTCTCCTCTTCCTTTAAGTTTAAATAATCGTTCTGCTATTTCCACAGAAGTCATTATGCTCCGCCGTCTATCTGTGCATGGACGTAGGCATGGGAGTGATAAATCCTCGTTTTTCACACTCTTTTCCAGGCTGATTGGGCTTCGTTGGCCTCTTAACTTTCAAACAAAAGCACTCTAGGCAATTTATCAACATTCAAATTTTTTCCTTTTTTCCCGACGTTGTTGCTTGAAGAATATGGGTCACTTTCATACGAGCTTATAGCAAACTTTCCGAGCATCCAGTCGGATATTACACGATGCTTGCTTTGAATAAGCATTTGAATGCTCGGCCAAAACAGCCTCAGTGTGAATAATCCCCGGCTATTTAAAAACAGTTTTCCAACACCGTCATTCAGTTTTAATTGTGCGCTCACTGCATGCACATCTGAAGCTGTTGCACCTTTGTTTCAAGGGCAAACAATTACCCGTCCATCACCAAATGAAGATTTACGTTGTGCAGGTTTGCTGTCAAGCTTCTGTTTAGATGTCAGACACATATCAGCGGTGTATGTATTTTGCAATGGGTGCCGACTGATTAAATGCACCTGTTCTTTTGATCAGTAGAAGAAGCCCCTGACCAATTCAGGCCCAGAGTGGGGGGTCATCATCGGGCCCATTAGGGCCGATAACACTCCTTGAGCTCCACGGTCAAGTCTGTTCTCATACAGCCGAGCACGCAGCAGTATTGTGGATCAGCGCACACATCCTAAGAGCAGACTGAGCTCCCACAGGACACAGTTAAAAAAAAAGCATCAATATTTCATCAAACTACTCTCTCTTTCTGGTCCAGATCAAAGCCTCGACTCCCACAGTCCTACAGGTAGAGATGGCTCTTTTGTTTTTGCTCCTCAGGTAGAGCAGCAGTCAGACTCTGTTCGCTTTTGGAAATCTTGCAACGCTCAGCCCATCCATCTCGCCGCTTGCTGCCTCGTTTTTGGAAGAGGCGGTAAAAGGCACGAGTAGAGACTGTGAGGGTGAAAACATGTTCCAGAGATGTCCAGAGATTGAACTTCTTGGCCTTGTAGTGCTTTATTATTTCCTGTTTTTTTCCTTTTTCCACTTTTGCCCATAGTGAGACTAATAGTAAAAACAATGCTGTTGTAATTCATCTTTTAGAAAGGCTTCCCAGCTTCGGTACTCACTGATACCTGAACCATCATCCTTTTCCACTGTTTTAGTGCATGATTCCTATTGAAAACGCTATAATTACAGGGATGGCATTTGTAATAAATGACAAAGTTTTGTATAACTAATCAAATTGGTCCAAAGTACAGTAATGTAACAAGTTACTGCTCTTACTCTTACTTCTCTTTTATTTTTGAGATATATTATAAAGTGCTGCCAGTGCTGGTTTCATTCTCACCAAAATATGTTTATGCAATATTCTCCTTTCTGTTGGATTTGTGCAAATTCTTGATTAAAGAGTACAGCAGAAACATCTTTTGCATGAATATAGAGATTAGTGCTGCTATTTAGGCATGTGTACGGTTTAAAGCTACATAACTGATAATATATCTTCCATAATTTTGGTTTATAGCAAACATAGTTTTACAATCAGATCAGATGTTTTCAATCAGATGTTTTCCAGATGTTATTGCATGGTGGATCAAAACCTGATGGTGCATTTCTGTATTTATACATCCATCAGTTTTTATCTACTGATGATCTACAACACCGCTGGCTGAAATCCGAACCATGACAGAGCCCCCACCATGTTTTACAGATGGCTCCACAAACACTGATGACAGGTGGAATCCAAATTTTTTCCATAAGACTTGTTGCCACTGATTTTCAGTGCGGTTCTTGTGTAGTTTTACACACTTCAGCCTTTTCTCCCTGCTCCTCTTCCTTAAGAATGGCTTCCTGACAGCCACCCTCTCACTGAGACAATTTGTTATGAGGCTTCAGTGAACAGCAGATGGATCAACTGAAGAGCCAGATGCATCTCTCAGGTCCTGTGTCAGGTCTTTGCCAGATTTTTTCCCCCTGTTACTTAAGGACATGACTTTCAGATGCTTGTCGTCTGCTGCAGATAGTTTTTTTTAAGGACAGACATTTTTCTTTTGTCTTCCATTTGTCCGGTTTCCTCAAACATTTTAAGGACAAACTGCACACCATGCAGAGATATGCCAAGTCTGGGAATCCCCTTATGGGCATTCTTCATGGATTGAGCTAAGGCGATGTCAGTAACAAAATGTCAAAAGATGCATTTTTTTGTTTCTTTTACTCATCTATTGGTCCATTTGTTGAGTGTAATGCTTTTGTTGTGCTCAAAAGACTCACAACTCAGTGTTAAGTGGTTTAGCAAGGACTGGACTTAAAATGAGATTGCCCAAAGAAAAATGTTGAAGGACTCAGAAAGCCTGGAGAACTACTCCTCAAAACCTCCTTAAAAATGACAAGAAATCCTGGCTCGGTGGAAATGAAATATAAAGAAATGAGGGTGGCTCAAGATAGACGTTTGCACAGCGCTGCAGTAATCAAGCATACATGTGCACAAAGTAAAAAGTACAAAACAGTTAAAAAAATGCGTTGGGTTCACACTCAGCACCCTCACAGCAGGCAGCTCTTTTCAGTGAAAATGCTCCGAAACTGTGCTGTTCACCACAGAGGCATCAAACAGCACGCACAATAGCTAGATAGCTAGATTCTAAATAAAAGCTGTTGTTGTTGTTGCACAAGCGCTTGAAGTTTAAATGAGCACCTGGTTACTAAGTTCAACACAAAAAGCATTAAATATGTCAATTTTCTGCTTTCAATTTGCACCTGCTGCCTCCAGAAAACCCACTTTCAACTAAACTGGAGCCTAAAAAGGTAAACAAAACAGACATGTAAGAGCTGTACTCACTGTATAGTGAGTTTGCCATTCGATAGTATTATCCAAATGTTTAATATACATTATTACCTATAAAGTGCACTCAAAGTACCCAACAATGTGTGTTACATTACAGCGCATTACAACACAACCTGCTAGTAAGGAGGTTTTCTTTAATAACTGATTGTTATAATATGTATTTTTTCAATAATTAATTGATATATGGATATAATATAAGGATAAGTGCAAGAAAATTGAAGGATGAATGTTAGTATTTACTGCTGTTGTCTGTCAGCTTTAAACTGTGTGACAGCAACAATGCTATGAGTGGCAAATGCTGGAAACAACATTATTTTTCAATTATAAGATTTTAAGAATATAGGACATAATAAAAAAAATATTCTGATCCTTAAAAGGTCTTAAAATGAATGAAATACAACCTCAGATCAACTACAAAACATTGCATGTGCCTAAATTAAAGCCTCCAAACCTCAAATAAAAGCAACGGTGTGAAGACTTGTGGGCCAAAAATCCTCCATAATAATGTGAGAGACTGATAAAGTCATACAGACAACCTTCTGCTAAAGGTTCTACAAGATACTGAATCATGAGCCGTACTGTATGTAGCATGGTTTAAGTCCCTTTATAAGCAGTAGTGAACAATAATTTATTTTAAAAAAACTGATTTCAACAAACTCACCTCAGCAAACACAGAAAATGCAACCATTTCAGGCATGAATGCTCGGGCTAGTTGTTATTTATCTAAACAGAAAACAGTTTTTTCAGGGGACACGGCAGATCTGTGTTCAGCGTTTCTTGGAGGACGTCAGATCTTCTGTGCTGTCGCACTTGCTCTTCAGTAGTGGTGAGATCAGAGCTGCGAAATGTACCTAAACACAACTCATCTCTCTCCATACTACCTTTGCTGTGGCAGATGTTTCGACGCAGACTTGAGCCCAGGTGTAGACGCTTACCACATCCTCACTGCATCTCTTACACCTTCTGCACGGTGGAGGCCAGTTTTCCTCATGACCAGCAGCACAGGAGCTGGTAACTAAAACGATGACCGAAATGCATTTATTTTATTCGTGAAAAGTCAAATTGCACGTGAAGATAAGGATGTAGGTGTTACCACTGTATATATATATATAACATATAAAATAAAAGAAGAAGGAAAAAAAAACCTGTCTGTGTTGCACTACAAAATTAGATGTTTATTCCCAGACGCTAAACAGCGGGCATGCATTTACACTACAATTTCATTTGTGAGATACTTCTATGATATACTTGAGGAACAGTGGATAGGTTTTCCTCTCCACACAGTGGATAATATCAGAACGTATGTGGTAACAACAACTGGCATGTGCATGAGCCCTCAACATAGACTCATAAAAATTTACATAGGTGAAGCATTATGACGAAAAAGCTAATTTCTGCAATAACATGGTGCTAAATATTTTTTGCTGCAGGGCCAGATTTGTTTCCCGCCCCAATGTGGACATAAAATGTTGATTAGAAATCACTATAATAAGGTTCCAGTTGCATTGTATCCTGTAACAAACTTTGCAGCAAGCAAGAGTAATAAAGGAGTCGATACTTAGAGTTAATGCAGAATTAGTTGGATTGTTCCTCCACAGGATTCTGTAAATTTAGGGTGGAAAATATTTAAAATGCACTTAATTAGAAAAATTGGATGTTTAGCTCTAAAAACTGAAAATGATCCATGTTTTCTTTCTTAAACCAAAATTTTACTGGTAAAAAAAAAGAGAGCTTTGTCTTTCCTATTCCTGCATTTTATGTCAGATTGTGTTACCAAACAGGTAGATCAGTTATTAAATTGATACATCTAATTTCTTATAATAAAGAAGTGTAACTGGTAGTAATTGTTCACCATTAAAAAGAATGGCAGATTTTATTTATGAGAGCCAAGAATTATGCAAAGCGTGATTTTGCAAATAAATACACCTTGTTGTGCACTGTGTGTCTACACATGGCTTTGTGTTCATCATTATAAGTGTGCAAATGTCTTTCTCCCCTCCACCCACTCCCACCCCTGCATCATCTGTTGTCCCTGAACACACCGGGCCCTCTCCTCCTCATCATCAGCGTCAATCTGTGGCTGTCACTCGGAGCCGGACAGTGACTAACGACACTCCCAGTCAGTCAAACACTTATCACCACACAGGTAACACACAGGCCTGGAAATGACTGACATGAAATGGAAACGTCTCTCATTCTGTGGGCCCGGGAGCTGAAGTGAAATATTAGCTGTGGGAGAGATGGCGGATGATAAGCGGCTCCTTGTTTGGGCTGGAATTGCGGAGGTCCAAGTTCTATTACATTTCTTCTTCTTCTTTTTTTTTCCAGAGGTGTGTGAAGCTGCTTCTTGCTTTCCTCATGAACCAGTTTACATTGAATTTAACAATGAACCTAACTTCCAGCATAAGCTTATTTGTGACTTTCTCTAGCAGTAAATGGAGCTCAGAGCCGGTGGGTCACTGCTGATATGTAAGCCATTGTCCCTGCAGCTTTCGGATGTCCACAAGAAACAGACCGCAGTCTGCTCAATGTCAGTGGGTCACATATGTTTCCACTGTCTCTCCTATTACTCACAGACTCCACAGTATCCTCCCTCCATCCCTCTTTTTTCTTTCTCACTCACCTCTCCTTTATGCACACACGCACGCAATTCCCCCCTGTGCAGAAAGATGGATGGGATGTTCCCAACCACAGGTGCTGCTCTAGTTGTGAGTCTTTTTGCATTCTTCACTGCACGATCATCCAGTCCTGCTTTTAGAGTTATGTATGGCAGTGCGTTCAGTCTGTTTGTAGCTCAGTGGGAATGGGCTGATGTTCAAAAACAAAGAAAAACTCACTGACTTCATATTTAACCCCGCTTTCCCAGACTTGGTCTCCCAACCAAAATCGCCACTAGATGGGGTTGATTTCTTTTCCAACTTGTCTGTTTGCTGTTGACCCTATTGAAACCTAAACTAGGAGCTTTCTGCTGTGCACATCACACCACCTTGTGGCTGAAATTAGTAGCAGCCTGAAAAAAAACAATATAGCAAAGCTTTTGCTGTATACACTAGCAGTTTGGTACTTTTATGGCAGTAATTCCCAACAAAAGGCCTGTTGAGGGTGTTGTAATGTTCAGTGTGTTTGTAAGACAAATATATGCACAAATGGGAATATAAATTAGTGTTATTCAGTAGTTCAGAAGGTTTAAGATTAATTCTTTTTTCTTCTCACACTAACTGGGTGACCCTCTCAGATGTATCAGTAAACCTTTGGAAGATCAGGGTTTTGCAACATCAACTGGTAAGAATGTATGAACGCTATGAGGGGAAAAAGACATGAAGCCTAAAAACATGCAAATCCCTGACAGGCACTCACCAGCCCCTTTGTTAGGTACAGCTGTTCAGCTGCTTGTTGACACAAATGTCTAATCATCCATCACATGGCAGCAACTTAGAGTACGTACACATGTAAAGGTGGTCGAGACGAGCTGCTGAAACTAAGCTTGAGAATAGGGGAAGAAAGGTGATTTAAATTGCTGTCAGTGTGCTGTGGTTGTTGGTGACAAACTGGTTTATTTCAGAAACTGTTAATCTGCTGGGATTTTCCCCACAAAACCATCTCTAGGGTTTAGAGAGAATGGTCCGAAAAAGAGGAAATATCCAGCGACAATTCTCTGTTTGAAAATATCAGGAGAGAGTGATTAGATGACATTGAGCTGATAGGAAGGTAGCAGTAACTCAAATAATCACCTGTTACAACCAAGGTACGCAGAAGAGCATCTCTGAACGCACAACATATAAAACACTGAAGTAGATCGGCTACAGCTGCAGAAGGTGCTACTCCTGTCAGCTAAAAACAGGAAACCAAGGCTACAGCAACACTCATCAAAACTGGACAATGGAAGATTGGAAAAATGTTGCCTGGTCTGCTGAGCCTTGAATTCTGCTACAATATTTAGATGGTGATGGGTCAGAATTTCCTATAAACAACATGCAAGCATGCCTTGTATGAGTGGTTCAGGTGGTGGTGTAATGGTGTCGGGGGAAATATTTTCTTTGCACATTTTGACCCCATAGTGTCCCCATCTTCTGTTGGCTGTTTCCTCTTGGATAAAGCAGCATGTCACAAAGTTCAAATCATCTCAAACTGGTTTCTGCAACATGACAGCGTGATAACTGGCCTCCACAGCCATCACAGGTCGATCCAATAGAGCATCTTTAAGATGTGGTGGTTCGGGAGATTCACAACATGGATCTTGTTGAATCTGTGTCGGAATAACCTTACGTTGCAGGGTGTGCGTAATAAAGTGGATAGTGAGGGTAGACTAACATGTACAGTCAGCACATCCTATGTTAGCTCTGCAGTTTTGTTTAAATCAGTAACAGGAAACTAAAACAGGGCATTTAAGCCCATCTAATGCCATTTCATTGTGCGTGTGTATGCATTAGATGTTACCTTAATAAGCTATAACAACTATTTTTCCTTGTAACCCAAAGCCCAGTGTAATCTTTCACTGGATCAGTTGTGAAATAAAAACACTGATGCAAAAAACAGATCTTCACTTCTGCTTCTAAGACAAACTGTGGGACTGACCCCGACTTGAGAAACTGAAAAACCTATAACGAAGCACTTCATCTTACCACAGTGCTGCACGCCCCTTCGGTTATTGCGTAACATTCTTTTCCCTTGAATTCATATGACCGGGACATTAAGGACATCTGTAGGGAGGCCTCAGCTCTGCATTTAAGCGGGAACATCTTGTTGTTGACTTGACTGATGGTTTCCTGTCGTGAGATGAAGAAACAGCACAAAAGAGGCACTTGAAAGAACGTGTCTGTGGTCTCACCTGAATCCAGCAGGTATGTAACTATGCAGCAGTCTCTGTGGTCACCTTGGTGACCACAAAAACACCTCATATTTTGTTTCCTGCAGCTAACAGGTACTTTGTGGTGTGCTTTGCTTCTACCACCTGTCTCTTGTTTTTGTCTTCCAGCACAGGAATTTGTATTGTATTGGTTAAAAATTTAAGATCAGGTTATCTGATTGTGGGCGCCAGGAAGAGTAAACAAACTTCTCGAAGCTCATCAGCAGCAAATTTAAATGCCAGCTTATTGATGCTTGAATGACTTGATGTTTTCAGGCCAGATAAGTTAGAAACAAGCACTACTATGCAGGGATTGACTTGCACGTGCCATTAAAAACTGCGCATATGTGTATTTAGTGCACCCTGCTGAAACGTTACCTTTTGCATGAGGGTGGAGCTGCAGTAGAATTGGAAAGTTTTTCAAGCTGTGACACCTGCCTGCACGGATGTCTGTCACCTGTCTGAGCTACAGCCGTTGTGAGACCGCTGTGGGAAATGTCTTTCATGGCAGTATGAATGGCTAACGTTAGCTTTCGCTGTGAAACTGCCAAGTCATACCCAAACAAGGTTCAATCATAAAACAGTGTCAGCAGACAGGATGGCATAGACTTTTAATATGAGGATGTGTACTCAGATCGAAAACAGTGAACTTGCCACATTCGAGTATGTTTCCCACCACACTAAATACGTTATACTAGTGAAAGCATTTAAATACTTCCCCAGGTATAAACTGCTGATCTCATCACTTAGCCCCTGCAGAAAGGGGTACTTGAACCGACCGTTGAAGACTCATCCTGTTTGTTGTTGTGCGGTGAAGTATTGAACATAAGCAGCATAAACTGGAGTATGAATTGTTTTTTTTAATGTTTCGTAGTCATTTAAAGCAGCACACAGCAAATATATGATGGAACAAATGTTTAAAAAAAATACAAACAGTATTTACAGTAATGTACAGTTTTTACAGTAATTTCAGATAAAAATGTGCCTGTTACTGTCAGTATGTGGTTGAAATTAATGTAAAGGCTTTTTTTTTTTTTTTAATTGTTGTTGCTTTTGAAGTTGCAAATGCCATTGTTGCTCCTCTAATGTGGAGTAATGCATGAAGAACATAGTGGAAAACATGAATTGGGCTCAGATCTCAGGTACGGTTAGGGAAAATGGGCAGTTATATGGAAAGGGCAGGAGTAGTATCAGTGTCTGACATGAGAGAGGGGCGTTTGGGAACTGCCTGCGTTTTACTGAGCCCTCCTTTGCTCACACCTCCAATGCAAGTCCTCACCATCCTTTGCAGGTCTTGTCTGAACCGAACTCCAATGAAGACGTAGAGGAAGGGGTTGAGGCAAGCGTGTGTATATGCCAAACTTTTGGCAACCTGTCCAGCTATATCAAAATTAATTACAGTGTCACAATCTGTGTAAGTCATATTAGTTGCCTGTCTGGCTTCCACAATCAGCAGGCTATTGTAAGGCAGTTGAGAGAGGACAAAAACAAACACCACAGCAAGGATGACACGGAGGGCCTTGTGCTTTTCAAAGCTCTTGGCCTGCATAAGTGTGCGAATGATGACAGAATAACAAAAGAACATGACTAGTAGAGGAATGCAGAAGCCCATGCAAATCTGCAGGGACAGCACGAGGATCTTTGTATGATTGTTTACATTGTTCCAGTAGACCATAGTACAAAATTGCATTTCTTCAGATATCTTCACCTCGGCGAAGATAAACTCAGGGAGTGTGAGGAGAGCAGAGACAAACCAGACACCAAGGCAAGCAAGTTTGCTGTAGAACAGCCTCTTTTTCTTTAGGTTTTGGGCCTTAATAACTTGAACAATAGCAATGTATCGGTCCACACTAATGCAGGTGAGAAGAAACATGCTGCTGAAGAAGTTGATCTTATAGACAGCGGACACTATTTTGCAGAGAGTGATGCCAAAATCCCAGCCTTTAATGGCATCGACTGCCCAGAATGGAAGCATGCACAGGAAAAGGAGATCAGCCACTGCCAGATTTAGCAGATACACATCGGTCATTGTTTTCAGGCGGTTGCGCACAGTGGTGTAGATCCAAACCACCAGCAGGTTACCCACAGCACCCAGGATGAAGATGATCCAGAAGAGCGGCGGCTCGTACTGCCCACGAAACTTTCTGACCCAGGTTTTGTCACACATGCCTGTTTCGTCAGTTGGCAGAGAATAGTCCTCGGTCTGAAATCAGAAAGCAGGTTTTCTCGTGAGGTATTAAAGACAACTGTTTGCAACAGATGCACTGTCTTTTTGTCTTGCTTTGAGTTTCCTGTCATGCATTTTTTTTTCTATCTCTCTCTCTCTCTCGTTGAAACCCAACTCACTCTCTCTTGGTTACTCGTTGGTGGTTACATAAGATAACATGTTTACAATGGGAATACAGTGAAATTACATCAAACACTGTCTGTGACGTGCAAGCTAACCAGAGTATGCAAAAAAAAAAACTGCCGTCAGGTGCAGGTGCCGTGTCTGTACTGGAGAAACCACACTACTGCACAGTTTCCTGCTGCTATCCAACCCTGAGGCGAAGGGGGGGGGGAGTGCGAACGATCCCGAGGGGCTCCAGAAAGGGGCCCCCTGCAGAACTCAGGACCCCCAGAAGCATGGCATTTAGATATAGGGCAAAGATAAAAAGCGGCGTCTTGGTGTTGAGATACAATGGAAAATTTGATGCGAACTACAGCCGTGGCTCTCTGTGGTAATTTAGTATTCTAGAGATGTCTGCTTTAGATAAATCGACTACACTTGGGTCACTAAATGGATTCTTTTACACTTTCAATAAAGATATATAATGGCAAATAAACAAACTCAGGTTTTGTGTACATACAGATTTTTAAACAGCATCTTAAATTAAGTTTTACGGTATTTTTGAATACTTTAAATACAGCAAAACAATACAAAATGTCACTTAAGCACTCCATGTGTAAGCAGGCAATACTAAGAATGGCAAGTCTACTATATATAGAATACAGACATTAGTGTTTATGAGTTTTTTCAAAGTAATACTCACTGGAGAATATGTTGTTTCATTGAAATCACTGAAATCCTCCATGATTGCTACAAAGGAACCAGAAAATGTTCAAATTAAAAACAAGATTAAAAACAAGATTAAAAAAATAGATTGCAAAAATAAAATAAAAAGTAAAAAATAAATAAATAAAATAAACATTAAATAGAACAAACTAAATATAACCTGGAGCTGAACTAAATGTTAAATGGAAACATCTTTTCAGCAGACCAACAAATTACTTACCCGCTCAGTAAGGCCGTAGTAAGCAACTTCACAGTCACAGGGTTGTCACTTTTACCAAGCACGACTCATCTTCACTAACTTATATGGTTTCTCTGCAACCACAGAATCACGTGACGATATCAGTTCATTTCCCCTCTAGGCCTTTGTTGATGCACGCGCATGTCTTTATTACAGCTAGCAGTACTTCAAAAACTAGCATCAGACATGCATGGTTTCAAACACTGACAACGTTGCACCAGTTTAAAGGAGAAGTTGTGATTTTTAGGCTGCACCATCTGAACCCTGACCATCAGGCTGGAACCAAAGCACATTCTCTCCACAGCTGATTGGGTTTGATCGAGTCGTGGCCCATTTTGTACACACAGGTGTGGAGCACTTAGAGCAGGAGATGAGTGATGCGTGAAACTGAAAACCAAAGTGCGATTAAAGCCTAAAGCTAAAAGATCGTGGGCGCTGCTGTTTCTTTGCAGTTTCAGTGGTCTGAAATTCAGACGATGTGGGCTTGTGTCAAAATAACAGTATGTGTAAGCCTTCTTGTTTCTTATTAACATGTGCTCTTACTTAGTAAACAACTCATTGTCTGCATGAGAGAAACCGTGATTTCCCTTTGAAGTATGAGGAAATCAAATCTGGGAAGTAAAAAGTTCGTTTGGTAATGCCTAGACTAGGCTAAAGGGAGTTTAATAAAAAACATGATCATGCTGGATGCTGACCACAGTGGTGCAAAACAAATGAAGAAGAAAGTCCCTGACATACCACCTGACATCCAAACAAAACTGAAAACATAAAGTCATCTTGTGACCCGGGATGGAAGATGATGATCACACTGTGACACACTCATCAACAAGAGCCTGACACACTTTGAAAATGATTATAGATCAAATTATTGAAATAGTTCATCTGTTTTTGCTTCCTTATAGGGTTCTCTTGGGGGGCTATTTTGACCTCTCAGAAGGCCCTCCGTATGACTGAGTGTGTTGTATTCTCAAAGTTTCACTTCCTGGCCTGGATTCCTTAGCACTTGAATCAAGAGGATGAGCGTGCGAGCCATTACCTCTTCAAATTTCTACCAATTGCTCACTGGTTGCGTTTCTCGGTTTTGATCGGCGTGAGGCACGAGGAAATGAATATGTCATGATCTGTATTTACCTTCTGGGAACAGACTGTTGAAAGTGTAGCAGCCTGAGAGGTTTCACTCACTACTTGCCATCTACCAACTGTCAAAGTGCGGCTAATTGCATGGCTTTGATCTGTGGGAATGAAAAGCACCATAGCAGAGAGACCATTACATACCGTCAAACAGAAAGTTTCGTTGGCATCGGTTGATGACGGCGCCACATCAGGCTCCAAATTGAAGATGAGATCAGCTTTCGAATCTTTGATGCAGTGGCTTTATTGGGAACTTTCTATGAAAAACAAACCAGTGGACATAATATGTGCGTAATCAAAGTTTACTGCCCTTTCAGTATCAGTATCAGGGTCAAAATGGCGAAGTCATACATCGCAATCCACCAATCTCCAGTAGCTGTCATAGAGTGAGAGACAGGGTACAGGTAAGGTCAACACAAAGACGCAGACAACCATTTAACAAGTGCAGTCAACTTAGCTTTGCTAGTTAACCTACTTGTGTTTTTGGACTGCGGGAGGAAGTGGGAGTAAACAGAGAGAACCTATGTAGATGCATGAAGAACACGTAAACTCTGTGTCATAAATGTTGTTTGATTCAAACTCGGGACCTTTCTGCCTTGATGCAAAACTGCTAACCACTGCGCCACTATATGAACCACAAATCACATACATGGATAATAAAAACAAAAAACTTGCTTTGAGAGTCTTTTCACTCCCCCCCCAAAAAATGCTGCATAGAATGACAACGCAGTCATGCAATGTTTCATGTAGCAAGCTGTTGTAGATTGTAACCACAGTTAGGCATATTTAAAGGTGACTAAACGAGGTAGTTTACCCAACACGACTGCAGACTGCCGCCTGAATGACACACTTTAAGGCTTCATGCATCTCATGACATCTTATGACATAGCTCTCACTGCTGCTGTAGCCATGGGCGTGCTTTGTGTTTTCGTTGTTGTGTAACACGTGTGTGTGTGTGTGTGTGTGTGTGTGGTGAAGGTTTTGTTCACTGAGGCCCATGCTCTTCAACCTTTGTGGTGTGTTGATAGTAATGTCTGTCATAAAGGAACCGTTGTGCTGAGCCGTTAGCTGTGGATTACAAGAGCCTTTTAAAACAATAAATAAAATAATAAATAAATAAAAAGCAAGTTTCCTGATTAATTTAACTGTATCTGTATTTTCTGTGTTTGGACTGAACCAATAAATCAAACTATTTAATGCACATGAAATGCAAAGGAGATTTTGTTTTTAAAAGTCCAGGAAAAAACAATAAAACTAACAGATCTGTTTCTGAACATTAAGGATGAATTTCGATGGCACAAAATAAGAATTATGAACCTTCTCCATGCTCTGTTTTCAGGCTTTAGAAAATCTAACCCGTGATGGCACACTTCGCCCAATCACACATCTTTTCAGCCGTATCAGGTGTGATGTGGTGGCACTGCGGTTCAGGGAGAGGTCTTCCAGCTGTGTGTGTGTGGTGGCGTTTGTTCAGGCCAACCGTCAGTACTGACCTGCTTTTGAAACACACACAAATGGAAAGGAGAAACCTCCAAGGCTGACTTTCAGTGGTGTGCTGAATATAGGAGCAACCAGCAGCTGCCAGCTCAGCCTTACCTGTGCCAATCTGAGCCACTGAGCTGGATTTCTCACCCATGTTTTCACTTGTGGAGTATTTTATCCAAAATGATCAGAGAAACATTTGTGTTTTAGTTTCAGTGATTGATAAAACTGAAGTTATTGTACTGGGCCCTAAAAATCAGCTTCCAGGCCGCTCTCTTTGGAACCAGCTCCCAGACTGGATTTCAGAGACAGACACTTCTCGACTTTTAAGGCCCAGTCTGCTGGGGGGTTCCCATGAGGCACTGAGTGTTTCTGCTTCACTTACCTTTTTCACTTTCTATTCGTTTACACATTACTCTGCATTTCCTTATTAGTTATTATCCTTCTCTGGCTCTCTTCCACAGTGTGCCTTCTTTTCTGTCTTCCTTCCATCACCCCGACTGCTCATGGCTGCCCCTCCTTGGGTCTAGTTCTGCTGGAGGAGCTTTTACTTCTCACTGTCACCAAGCGTTTGCTCATGTGTCTGCATATTGCACCAATACAGCGCATCACTTCCTCATTCATATGTGGTCACTTGCAATTCCAAACAACAAAAAACCCACATGCCAAAACGCTGAGGCTCTGAGATGTGCCTAGAAGTCAACTGCTGATGTCATGCTGCAGTCTGTGGGATATTCCCATCATCATCTGGTGGGAGAGGCGTAGAACAGAAAACCAGACGTGGCATATTTTGCTACCTTTTCTAAATCTCCAACTCTGAAGAATATAAAGCAGGGAAAACACCCTGGAATGACCATGTATACAACCTGAAACAAAAAAATACTAGATCTCTCAACCCAATCATCCCTTGTGGGAATAAAAGACTTTGAACATGTTGTTTTGATACCTATTCATGTCAACATAACAAAAAGGCATGAAAAATCACAGAAAGTCCAGAAACAAAGGATTGTCCCATTTGTAAAAGCAAAGTAAACAGTGTAGTTTCTGCGTTAAGTTTTGTAGCATGAAATGAATTTCCACTGTGATAGACAAAGTCGCAAAACATAAGCAACAGATTCATATGACAACCTGACTTCTCTCTGATTGATGGGGGTAGATTAGTCAACAGAATGAATAAGAGGGGGAAAAACCTCCCAATCACTTCAGCTAAACCAGGATTATGTGTGTTACACTTACAACTGGAGATCCTCGTAGCACAGAGAGGCAAACTTTGAGTCGTTTTGTGAACTCAGCATGTATGTGCCATTTTATTTCACAGAAAAAGCAAGATAAAAAACAACTGCGTTAAGCAGTTATTCTCAGAAGTGACTAAAAGCTGCTTCCAGTATCTCTTTGTCGTCATCTGTCTCATCTCTTAGCAACTGCCAGTTACTGAGTGACATCGAGCGGGCCCGGGAAGCTGAGATATGCAGGCCTAACCTTTTTACAACAATGTTCCCACAGTGATAGTGAGGTAGCCGGCGTCACAGAGATAAAGGCAGAGACAAAGGATATGAGAGAAGGGAACCAACCTGGAAGCAGCAGTTGATGTAACAATGTCAAATAAAACATACCTACTGGTTCCACGGTGTTATGATTCTGCCACGTTATGGTTACTGGGGCGATTCAGAAATTTTGAGAGACGGCAGCGTTGTTGAGTTTGTCTTTTGTTTAACGAATCCAAGCAACATGGATGGATTAACAGACAAATGTAATATCTCAGCTATCAATACACTGCCATACACCTTTACACTTACATTAACATCACCTGCAGGACAAATAGTGATCAAATATGGCTTGTGATACGTGACTGCTAAATCACACTAGTACAAGTTCAGGGCAAGATTGAACAGGAATGTTACACTGCTCTGTAGTTACTGAATGCCATGTGGGTGTAAATATGCCAGCGCTAACATCGAAACCTGAGATTAGCGTAGATTGCCGCAGTCTTTTCTTCCACTAAAAGTCCAACCATCTTTGTTTTAGGACATTTACAGTCTGAAACTCTCCCCACCAGCACCAGCAAATGTCTGCTTCATGATTCTGTAGAAAACCAGAAGCTTCTGCGTTGCTAGTGAAACTGAGAAAACCCCTTTGATGCCTTGTCAGTGAGCAGGAAGCTGTTCTTCACCAGCTTCACTACTCTGAATTAACTATTGCCCCATACTGTGGGAAAGTGCTGTGACTTCTCTCAGCAGTGCAAGAGACTCTGCTTGGTACATACAAGTCACCACTTCCTGTGCCTGCTGCTGTGATTTATTGTCAGTCTGTTGTACAGCAGCTTAGCTTGTGCATCCTATCCGAACCAACCAGCGGTTCTCAATCCCCGTCTTGTTTACTCTTTAGCTGCACCACAAGCACGCGACTACATTCAAATATAGGGCAAGGATTTAATTATTTTTTTGCTAAACACAACTTTCATTAGGTGGTGGAGAAGAAATAATGTAGATGCCATCTTTCTGAATCAGAACAGCGCTAATAGGTTTTAAAGCATCATCATTGTTATGAGTTTACAGCTCGTATAAGCACGTAGTGTGTTTCTCACCTACTCCCTCTTTAAACACGTATGAAAGGAGGACCACCTCATGTGCATAAGTTCTGTGCAAGATGCATAACTCACATGAGTTTAATTCAGGACGCTGTGGCTTTTAAGGGTTTCAGTGAAAACAAAAAGGGTTTGACGGTTGACTTGCTGGTGACCACTGTTTCTTATTTTGGTGCTATCTTGGTCTACTTTGGTTAGGAGAAACAGGGAAACAAAACACATGTTTCTCAAGATAAGCAAAGCAGATTAGATATGGTAAACTCTACAACAACAGCAATTCTTTTGTGCAAATAATATCAGTCAGCACTATTATTACGAGTATCATCAGAGAGATTTACCTCATGGTCATTTTACCCCCCGGAATCTTCTTAACAGGTAATTTTTTTTTTTTTTTTTGGTGGTACTTTACTAAAACCCCTTGCTGATTTAGCATGAAATAATACAGAATCCATAAACATAATAATACTCCTGCCCACAGATTTGTAGTTAAAAACATGTAGTTTTGTGCTTTGTTGTTCCTGGGTGTCTTAGTGTGGCAGCATTAGCATCTAGTCTTACTTACTGGCCTGAAAAAAACATACATGGGTCAACACACAAAACACGATTGCATCTGTAACTTGAAAAAAGGGAAAAGAAAAAATATTTTAAGTACTTGTGAGTAACCAGTGCAGTGACAACCGGCTGCAAAGTCACTGACATCAAGCACCTGTTGCCCAAACTGAGTTTTTTCAAGGTTATAATGAGATACATTTATTTGTGCATGTGTATTTTTGTATTACTGCATTGTGGCGCCCCCTGGTACAGATTACACAAACGTGCCGTGTGTGTGGCATGGCATTCACTACATCGACTTTTTTTTTTGTTTTAAATGAATAGGGTGAGTAATTTTAATCAAACACACTCAACTCCCACGTTGTTAGGTGGACCTATTCAACAGTTTGTTAAGGGGAATCTCTAATCATCAAATCTGATTTTCAGAAACTGCTGATTTACTGGGATTTTTCCACTCCCGTTTACAAAGGAAAAAAAATAAAAAGAGAAAATATACAGTGAGTCCCAGTCAGACAAAAATTCCCAGATGCTTTGAGCTGAAAGGAAGGTAAGTTACTCAAATAACAAAATATGTAGAAGAGCATTTCTGAATGCAGCACACATCAAACGTCGAAGCAAATGGGCTAAAGTTGGCATTCCTGTTAGTTAAATGACAGAACACCAAGGCTGTAATTGACATAGCACGACCAAGATTGGACAGCAGAAAAACAGAAAAATGTTGCCGGGTCGGATGATCCTCTACAATATTCGGATGGTGGGGTCATAATTTAGTATAAACAACATGACAGCATGGATCCGACCTACTTGTATCAGTGGTTCAGGCTTCTGGTGGTGGTGTAATGGTGTGGGGGATATTGAATTGGCACACTTTGGGCTCCCTAATATTAACTGAGCATCATTTAGATGCCACAGGCTACCTGAGTATTGTTGCTGACCATGTCAATCCTTTTACGACCACAGACATCAGTGTACCACAAAGCTCCAGTGATCTTAAACTGGTTTATTGAGCGTGACACTGAGTTCACTGTGCTCAAATGGTTTCCAGTCACCAGACCTCAATCCAGTAGAGCATCTTTGGGATGTGGTGGAACCAGAAAGTCACATCATGTATATGAATCAAAATCTCTGAGGAATGTTTCCAGTATCGTGCTGAATCTGTGCCATGAAGAATTATGCAGTTCTGAAGGCAAAACGAGGGTCAGGTTACTAGTGCACTAGAAACATGTTCATGCAGTAAAGTGTCTGTTTAGTGTATGATATCAGCTGAAGTTAAATGTGAAGAAGAAACTTTCATAAAACCGACGACATATTTTAGTACCAGCTTTTATTACCCCATACTTTGCACAATACAAACAAACACACATCTAGTGTAATATAGGGTAGATGTGTCATACTCTACAAGAGCATTACTTCATGAACATCATGTAAATATATATTTTTTTCCCTCTTACACTCCATCGCCCACAGCAATACGAAAAGTACATGGATAGAGATTCCACACAAAAATATTCTATGCGATTTTGAAGGGGAAGTAGGGAAATCACTGTAAATCATTATTCATGTCATTTAATAGGCAAGAGCAGAAAAGTAAAAGCTCCGGGTTTTCACGCATTGGGAAAAACAAAAACAAAAAAAAGAAACACTGTAGGTATTTGGTGTGAAATACTATTAAATGCTTAGGTAACAAATCAGATGAACCGCAACAGATCAATAAACTTTTTTCTGTGGCTTGGATTTGCTTGAAACTGCATGTAACTCAAAAGCGATGCCAAGTTCACTAGAAAACGGGGCTGCTGAGATTAAGACTAATCAGCAGGATATCAGTAATCACCTGATGCATGAATGCCAAATATTTTAACCTATGATCACACAATAATAAGACTGCAAAGCTTCCGGCAGACAAAAATGTATCTGTCAAATTCAGCAAACAGACAAGGCCTCTTCAAACTGGGACGTGTTGGTAATTGCATAGAGCACAGAGGGAAGTCTGCTAGCTACTGTAAGTGAGCTCTGAACTGAGACACGGAAAAAGAAAGCTCGGCCATCACTACTACATTTGTGTGTGTGTGTGTGTGTGTGTGTGTGTGTGTGTGTGTGTGTGTGCTTCCAGCTTCCCGCTCCTACTCTTTACTAAAGCCGATTACTAGTGAAAATGCCAGACAAAGCGTGAATAACAGTTTCCTCGTGGAAGAGCTTTTTTTTCTGTCTCTCTTGTCTTACAGCAAAAGATCAGATGGTTTCGTATCCAAACCACAGTCGTAAATCTTGGTCCCACTTTATACTCGCAAACATCTGTTAAACCAGCTGTCCGGGGTGGAGCTCACTCATTAGGCTCATATCTGAAACAGAGAGCAAAATCTGAAATTAGTCAAACATGAACAAGAGAAGGAAAATCTCACAATTAGCTTATTAGTATTATATATTATGACTACACTGGGATGCCGTATGATTTTATTTTCAAGGGTGTTGATTCATTTTTACCTACTAGATTTGGATAATCTCACAATCATAGACTCACCTCTGCAATCGTTTCCTAATCTCTTTGATCTGCTCGTTCTTCTTGGTTAGAATCTCCTTCATGTTGCGGTAGGCCGCAGTTTGCTGGAACTTCTTCTCCAGCTCCTGCGCGCAACACACACACACACACACACACAAACGCACACACACACACACATTCAAACGTGAGAAAAACAGCACAGATTGCTCAGTGCACCTGACCAACTGTCCCAATGGCATCAGGCGGCGAGTACAACATTCAATTGCATGACCTTTTGCTTAGAAACTCATGACAGGAAAGTGAACATGAAAAAACGTTTGCTTCCGCAGTGCCACTTGCAAAATAGGAACTGGCTGATGAAGAGCAAGGAGAGATTCGTAAACAGCAAGAAAGGCCTTTTGCGTGTCATGTTCGCAGACTTCATGACACCCTCATTGTCTCACAACTTCAATAATAACTGGGTAGAACAGCAACAACAACACTTGACATTTTGTGGGTGTTAACTATATGTTTGCTCGTTACTTTCAATTCCTGGAAGAGACCAAAGTTGCTCACTTTCTCTGCCAAGGCCAGCTGCTCTTGCACTCGCAGAAGCTCATGTTTGGAAGAGATCAGGTTGTCCTGCAAATCTTTCTGGGTTGCCACGTTGGCGCTGAGAGACCTTTCGTAGTCCTCTTTCAGAGCTGCCACTGTGTCCTCTAGACTGTTGATTTCCTTGGATTGAGCAGCCACCTTAAAGGGAACGGCAACACCGTTACCTCACCTTTTTTTGAATGAGTTGTGACATCAAGACTAAAAAAAAATCTATTTCTAACGACGACAAAATACACACTTTGACCATGTGGATACATACCATTTAGGTCCAAGTTGGCAGATAAAAGCAAATGGCAGAAAACATTTATATGAAAACGAAAAACTGTAAAGTTAAACAAACGAAAGTAGCGAAATGGAACGCAAACCGAGACCCAAAAAAAAGAAAAAGTGAGAAGATGACACTTGCTGACTGAAAGCCACATTTGGAAACGTACCTGCTGTTCCCCTTGCACTCTCTGAAGGTCTTTCAGAGCTCTCTCTGCCCTGGATTTCTCATCTAGTGCACTCATGGCCTAAACAATCAAGCAGGAAGAGAATTAACAACACAACTATCGCTATCAAGCACGAGTAAGATAGCACGTTGTTTAAATTGTTATTTGTGTACCTGGGATTCTAAAGTCCGGAGCCTCGCTCTCAGTTTGTCATTTTCCTGTTGTAGTCTCACTATCTCCTGAAGAAGTATTAGAGATACAGTAGCTGTGGTTTACTATGTAAACATGCGGACAATCCAACATCCCAGTGAATCTATGGAAGCAATCCATATAATGTACCACATTTCTTTACCTTGTTGAGAAGTTCAGACACTCCACTTTCATTCAGAGGGGCCAACTTGGGTTTGCTTGTTTCTTTGTTTATCTGGGGGATATTTTTAAATAACAAAGATTAGATGGTCAATTGTTCTTTATCTAACTGGTATGTAACTGTAAAACAAAAAAATATAAAATCAACACCATTTAGGCAAGTCATTCACTTTCCCATAAATGTGATCATTTCGTCAGAGTCATGAAAGAGCAGTTCATTTTGTTTGTCATAAAACGGTATGTGATAAAACCACTTGTCAACCTCAGTGATGTGTGAGTAAGTAACCACCAGGCTACTATAGACAGGTACAGAAAACTATTTAAAATGCACAGAAGCAGCTGCACGCCTCTCTAGTTACTAACTGTGGGTACAAATACGCTAGGGACACATGATCAATGACGAATATCTCAGCGGTAATGTTTGAAGCTCGCACACGTGCCAAAACTGCACCTTATGCTCACCTTATCGGTGGTTTTAAAGTCAGTCTTCTCAAATTCAGCCACTTGCTCCAACAGCTCCCTGTACGGGTCAGACGATAACAAAGCATTAGACGATAGAAGTAACATTTATTTATATAGTGCTTTTCACAGACCTAACAGTCACAAAGTGCTGAACAACAGTGAAGACATGATATTGCATAATAAGACCGAAAATGAAAAATATTACATGCAGAGAAAAATTATGACAGTTTATTTATTATGACAAATGTAGGGTTACTGTAAACAGCACTTAGATGCTACACTGGGTGCACTGATATGACAATCTGTGTGATCTCCTCACATCAGCTAACTTGTCACCACAATGTCGATGTTTATGTTTTTGAACATTACAGCAATCTACCATCTAAATGTTTGGCAGGGAAACTTAACACCCTATCTCTTGGTGGCAGTTTAGCACTCATGTTTTAAGATGCACGCTTGTGGTGAGCAGATCAGGCTTCTGAAAAGCTGTAATGTGGTTTTAAATAGCAGATGAAGACACGTAGCCTGTGATATGGGGCGTATTCCTAGCTTTAGACACCGTATAAGTCACGTACAGCTGAGCCCTGTGAAAAAAAGGCTTTGGAGGTTATTCATCCACCCACTGTTCGCATATTACAAAACTACTTTTCCAAAGAACACACACAGTGTGTTAACAAGGTGAAAGGTGAGAAGAGGTCACATTCATTTATGAAGTTCATCAGAGTGTCACAGAAAACAGGCGGTGCGTTTATACTTGTGTATGAGCCATGGGGCGCTGCACTGAGCAACCTGGACCCCGGGTCTGGGTCATTAGGTCATCGTAAGTAGGACATTTGGACAGCAAGCTGATGTTATCTGACTGAGATAAAGAAAAAAAGTTGCCTTCATATCCTCACTCGTGAAAAAAAGGACCGGTCGACGTGCGGTTTGAGCTTAAGCGTGACCATGAAATTTGAATTTTAAATCAAAAGCTTGCTCATTTCAGAAGTGAAGCCTACAACCTGTGGCACTGTCAGTTTTTTCTATCTGAACTTTTTGTTTGTTTGTTTTTTCTTTTTTGGAGAGGGATGGAGTGAGGGATGATGGGTGAGGGTTGGGGCCTCTACGGAGGCTCGCAAGGGACATTGGACAAAAAAAAAATGAAAATGAACTTTTGCAAGATTCGCAAAAGGCTTTGCGAGATCCCGAGTTACATTTGTGGTATCTCACAAAAGTAACTCGGGATCTCCCTCGAGAGTAGACATGGAGGAGGATTTAGAGCGTTTCCTGCGGTCAAGAGAGGTCCCACAAGCATGCACATGCAACAAGACAAAAGTTACGGAGCCCCGCGGCTCCGTACCATTGTGCACCCTTCATATACCCAATTCTGTTGCTCTGAGATATAGGCATACTTGAGCCAGAAAGCCCTGATACCTTTGTGCCAAAGAGTGCAATATTCTGACAACGGTTCACATGTGATGTAGCTTTGTTTCTGGTATCACATGTGCACGCCCTCATTTCTCCATGTTTGGGCTTGTAATATGAAAAAAAAACATTCTCTGAAGAACATCTGGCACACTTGTTAAAGAAGAACACAAGAATTATCTTTCAGGTTTAATTAATACATATGTTATTGTAAGCAAATGGCTTTGTGCCACTTGCTAATGATTATTACTGTCAATAAATATTAGCGTTGTAATTTTTGTGAAATTAAAGTAGCAGACTTAAGTAATTCATCAAATCTTTTGCAAATAGTTTCACAGTTTAAAAAAAAACCCACTACAAATATATCTGTATTTGTTTCTGATACTAAACATATCCAGAAATAGCCTTGAAAAAATGTTCAAATGTTAAAAGGCCTAACGGTCTCCTCTGCAAATTATAAAAAAAAGGTCATGCACTTTTCTGAGGTTGCACGTTTCCATTATGCTTTTTAATATTACTTTTAATGCTAAGGCTTATCTAAATTCACAGCTCAGTTTACCCACACTGCATAGTGCGTGTGCATGTTGTGGTTTTCAGGCTAACTGAACATCCCTGCAAAAAAAAAAAAAAGTGAGAAACAAGCGTAATGGAAAAAAAGGGTTAAACTGACAGCGAGGGCTGGCAGTGACCTTTTTACCTGGCATGTAACATGTACACGATCTAAATCTGAGCAGCACTGCAGAGGAAGTGGTCTATGATACAGTGTGGTGGAACCTTTCTCTTTAACATGAAGCTTACTTTTTACATTGCTGTGACATGACCCCTATCACATCATTTTAACTACCTCCTGTCTATGTAAAAAGGCCTAACTGCTGAGAGGCTTGTTCAGATAAGCCAACCATTCAGCACGCAATGATAAATAATCCCACAATAAACATAATAAAAATGTAGACGTTAAAAATGTCACAAAGACTATTCTTCCTTTTTTTAAAGGCATCTTTTTTAGGCATCTTTCCATTGATGCCTAAAAAAAATGCCATGATCAGGAAGGTTGGCACTGTGAACTACTCTGCTGCCCCCACAGTTAGTGTATGAGAGGAGGGTGTTGAACAAAGACCTCAGAATAATGAATAACATTTCACATCCCCTGCACAACCTAGTGGTCAGACAGAAGAGTGCTTTCAAGTAGGAGGCTCTTTCAGCTTCAGTGTAACAAATTTTGGCCCACTGTTCTTTGCAGAATTACTTTAGTTCATCCAAACTGGAGAGTTTACCAGCATGGATGACGTGTTTAAAGTCATGCAAAAGCATTTCAGTTTGATTTAAGTCCAAACGCTGACTTGGCCAATCCAAGTCATGGTGTTTGGGATCACTGTCCTGTCGCATAACTTAAATGTGCTTAAGATTCAGGGCATGAACTGACGGCCAGATATTCTTCTTGAGGATTTTCTGGTAGACGACAGAATTCCATCAATTACAGCAAGTCATGCAGGTCCTGAAGCAGCAAAGCAGCTCCAGACCACCACCACTAACATTTTTGACTGTTTGCACAGGTATGATGTTCTTTTTATGAAATGCTGTGTTACTTTTATGCCACACATAACGGCACTCAAACCTTCCAAAAAGTTCAGTTTTTGTCTAATCAGTCCACAGAATGTTGTCATAAATCATCAAGATGATTTTGGTAAATGTAGGACAAAGCCTTTGTTTTTTGTTTTTGTTTTGGGGTTGTTGTTTTTTTTT
>NW_005187488.1:1872137-1874693 GCF_000239375.1 Pundamilia nyererei | reverse complement strand
GGGCAGCAGTGGTTTTCACCTCGGAACTCTCCCATGGATGCCATTTTTGCCCAGCATCTTTCTTATTGTTTAGTAATGAACACTGACCCTAACTGAGGCAAGTAAGACCTGCAGTACATTTTGTAATTATCCAGGTTATCTTTGTCTAGTATTACAATTTGTTTGATGATCTGAAACATATTAAAAAAATCAGGATCAGGAAGGGGGGCAAATATTTTCTCACAGCACTGTATGTCCGTTTGTCTATATATATCTGATAAGCAATTTCTAGATAGACCACCTGTTTTCCAGCTCCGAGATATCACTCTGTAGTCGTAGGTAAAACTTTTCCGCCTGGGAGAAAAGCTGCCTAAGCAGCAGCACATTGGTGTGGGCTGTGTTGATGAGCTCCATCTCCACCTCCCCACGCACCACCGCCTGCAGCTCGTCCAGCATCTCCTTCACCTCGTCCACTGTGAAGGTTTCCTCCACAAGCCTTCACAAAAATGCACGTAAATTGGAAATGTTTCAGGTACATCTGAACCGAAAAGCACTTCTAATTTCATTTTCCCTGCATATCTACTTTACATAGACAACTGAACGGAAGTAACGTGAGAAAAGAGAAGAAATGACCAGTCACCTGCTATCTTTGAGCTCCTCGAAGCATGAGTCGATAGTTTTGAGCCTTAGAACTCTCTTTGAACGTGCAAATCGCATATAATTGATGATTTCATTCTGATGGTGTTCATTAAATCCAAATTCAGCCTACACGAAGATAAGAGAAATTTGATTTTAAGCAAAGATCGGCACACAGAATAAAAAATGAACACAAATAAGGTGCACATAAACAAGCAGATAATTAGCTAACTTGAAGAGGATTTTCTCTTGCTAATATGCAGCAGGGCCTTTTCACATGGGCTTGCACATCCAGCGTACTATTTATGTATATAAAGGGTTGCTCGCTAACATTAGCGGTTCACTCGTCTTGTGATTCAGCTTTAGAGCACAGGACTAGGCGTTTAGCATGCTAAACTCCTAAAAGCGAACAGGTGGCCTGTACAGCAAATCATTTCAGCTACTTACCATGATGGCTGTGCAGCTAACGTTAACGTAACTAAGTTAGCTAGCTTGAAGACTGAGCTGCTCCAAAAGAGGGGAAAAAATGGGTTTTTCTGGCTATAATTTAGATCATTCAGTGAGCAGACTGAAAACCAGCGGTGAAATGCTGGAATCGAGTGTTCTTGAAAATCTCTTATAATTACATTCGACGAGGCTAAACAAAGGTTATATGACAGCTATAAGACTATCAAGCAGATTTGCTAGCCTCCTAGCAGCTAGTGTTTGCATTGAGAATGCCTTGGTAACGGAAAAGAGCGTCATCACCTTGGTTACCAGAGGTGCATTCAATGGCGCTACGTAAAGATTTGAAACAAAAAGTGAATCCCAAATCAACATTAACTGCCTCATCTTAACAACATTTCATATACACACGTGTGTGATATTCACTATAAGATGTTTTTTTAACTGGTTTTAATTTAAGGGTAGTTGTTTAGTCTTGTTGTTGTTCTACGTTAATTCGATCTCTGCCTTTAACTGCCTCAGAAGTAGTCGGTAATCAAGTCATTCAGTTGTCTGCTTCG
This sequence comes from Pundamilia nyererei, assembly GCF_000239375.1. NCBI lineage: Eukaryota > Metazoa > Chordata > Actinopteri > Cichliformes > Cichlidae > Pundamilia > Pundamilia nyererei. The sequence continues at coordinate 1,873,074 of NW_005187488.1, read as the reverse complement.
CAATTCAGTGTTTTGACAAGATTCATCCCAGTCAAAATTTCAGCCCCACTAAAGAACTAGCCCATTTGTGAAAGCCTATAAACACATGAGAAGCAGAGTTTTGGTGTGTGTTCTATATACATATACACCCAGTCTACATTCAATTAATGCATGTATACTGTGTCTTAATGTCTGTCTTGGACACACATACACATAATGCAGCTCTTATTTTTGGTGCTACTGAATCTAGAGCAGTATTTAGATATCGAACATCTCCCGATCAGGATGATTTTCTAAATGGATGACTATTGGCGATCATATGACTATTCAGTTTCACCATTTTTTTGGCATCCACATTTCTACCCTTTCTAGTTGCAGATGGGTTTGCACTGAATGTGACTGATGGTCAGTCATAAACTCATTATAAGACTGAATTGACAGCGCTACTGTAGCACACCTGATTGAGCACCGGTGTGCTTTGAGTCCTCATTGCAGGGGTCTGAATCTGATCCAGGCCATTCCCTGTGTCATTCCCCTTCACTCTCTCCCTGCCTTGCTGTCTATTGGCTGCACTGTGCTATAAAGGGGAGAGAATGGATTTATGTTCTGACAACTCTCCCCCTTCATCTTTCAAATCTTCTCTCTCATTGAGATTCTCTGAGTAGAGATTCTCACCATCTTGCTACTTGTTGTGTCTCATCACTGATTTGCAGCTGTGAGAAAATATAGGGTGATTCCCAGAAAACAGAGGATAAAATGTGTGGGACTGTGGGAACAGACAGATGTATGTCATAGAAATGTTGCAATAGTGAAGCCTTATGCGGGAAAAATAGGAACAGAATGACATTACTCCCTCCCACACAACCCCCAACCCCCACACACCCCACGCACACACACACACCCACACACACACACACACACACACACACACACACACACACACACACACACACACACA
>NW_005187488.1:1858715-1872117 GCF_000239375.1 Pundamilia nyererei | reverse complement strand
CACACACACACACACACACACACACACACACACACACACAGAATAAAAGCAGACCGTGTAAGAGGAGGACAGTGTGAAGAGACACAGCACCTTCACACTTTTATGAGCCAAACACTGCATATGTAGTGTAAAAATCTTTGGAGGCGTTGCACTGAGAACTGAAAATGTTTTACTAATAGAAAATTAGCCAGGAAAGCAGTTAAGAGTTTGAAATACTAATTAATCATTTCGATCATTACATGCACTTTGTTTTTTCCTCTCATTTCGTCTCAACTTTATTTTTCCGTCTCTTGTCTTGTGATTGCAAAAAGCCTAAATTGTCTTCTTCTGGTTTTTTTTCCTTTAGGGATCACCACACCGCATTACCTGCCTCCATCTCCACTTATTCCTAGCACACATCCATTAATCCTCTATGTGGACTTCCCGGCAGCTCTATCTTCAACACCCTTTCCCTAGTATATCCACAACCCCTCCTCTGCACATGCCCTAACCATCTGAGCCTTTCTTCTCTAACTTTGTCTCCAAAGCACTCAGCCTGAGCTGTCTCTGTGATGTACTCATTTTGCCCAGTGAAAATCTTAACATCTTCAATTCTGTCACCTCCGGTTTGGCCTCCTGCCTTTATATCCAAATCACACATAATATCAAGTCTCACTACCAAAGTATTTATTATGCAGCAATTACCTGCCTGAGCTCATTCATTGCACAGTATACAGCAGTAGGTGGCACCATCTGGCTAGAAAAAAAAGTATGACAGGAGCACAAACCACAAACACAGGAACCCTGTCCAGTCTAACCCAGAGGGTTGTAACAACAAAGCCAAACTCTCAGCTATACATTTTGTAAAGACTATAAAGTTCTAAATATCGGAATTTAATATTTTCAGCAACAGATTGCAATGCTTTTAATTTTGCATTTACTAGACAGTTAGTCTTTTTGTAGTCTTTCAGATTCTGTTGATCGTCTGGTCTGTTTCTCCATCAGTCAAATGCAGTGGACATCATCTGAGCCAAATAAAAGCTTCACTGATTGGCACTGTCTTCTCATCCTCAAGAACTTCACCCTCCATTTGACTCCATGGAAAAAGACGGAAATGTTTTTTTTCTCCCCCTCATGTCTCTCTAGCTCTAATTAAATTAGACTAACGGGCAGCGCATGGTTAGTCACCTAATCAGATGGCTTATAACGTGACTGCTGCTCTGCTCAAGTTTAGTTTGCAACATCTGTCAGTAACAGTCAGTAACAAGGCAAAGATGTTTCCTCTTTACCTGCAGTCACGGTGAGTCACTTAAAAATTCAGACAGGGGTTGAAAAACAGTAAAGTTACACGCGAGAGTAACTTTTTAAAGAGTAACAAATTGTTACTTTTTCTTAGAGGCCTTTATGATGGTCCTGTTATACATCTCAGTTGTTTCTTTGTAGGCTGTTCACAGTTAACATTGTATTCAGGTAGTTTACTTTGATGGGCAGCTGAAATATGAACAATGTGTCAAAAAGAAATGTAATATTATACGAATGTGAGTCATTTCAAGACCAAATGCATGGAAAGTGAATGGAAAGAGAAAAAAATGAATGTGAATGCAAAAAAAGTAATGAAATATAATGAGCAATAAAATACATAAAATGATGTAAAAATAACACAGTGCAGTAAGCAGTGTGTAGATTCATGTTAGGATTACTGGGGAAGGATGAAAAATACTGTTTTCTACGTGTTTATTTAAAGTTGTTTGACTGTGCCTGACATATCTGTGTCCTTTATTATGCTCTGGAACTTCTCTGTCAGACACCGATTCGGTCTAGTGTTTTTAAGTGGAGATCCTCATTTAATGTTTCTTCTACTTTAGGAACAGGCTTAACCCATGTGCGGGAAACTGGCTGTATGAATACTATGCCTGAACAAAAGGAATTGCTGCATTGATGGGAAAGTGTCCCTAGGGGGCAGAATAGTTGTATTTATCCCAGGAGTTGCTTTTTATTGAACAGGCTACTGTTCAGAAATATGTTCTTTCCAGCTATTTCCCCTCTCTTTCTGCTAATTTTTTTTGTAAGATTAAGAGGTAAATAGTAAAATATAAAGGAATCAGTGAGGTTTAATCTGCTGTCCAGTTTACCAAGCATCCCTTCGTCTATCCCTCTATTTTCGTCATACATAACTTTGATGAAAAATAAGCAGACACTTTTAGTCATGAAGGTTATTTGGATTAATAATTATACAACAGGCTACTTGCAAGTAGAGGAGCTGTACTCCGTTTTCATTCCCTGATCGTGCATAATTTTGCAAACTACTTATTCTTATTTATACCTCTTTACTTGAATTTTTAATAGTACCTTCACTTCTTTACGTGTGTAATCTGTATGTGCTCGACTATTTGGTGAAAAGGGAAATGTAAGTATTATGTCTGTGGTCGCATATTCGGTCATTTCTTCTCTAAAAGAAACTAGAGATTTCCAGTAATAAACCCCTTCCGCAGTATATGGCATCGCTGAACTGTTCCGAGGTCAGTTTCGAAGGTATGTACCAATTGAAAAATAGAATGATTCGACGTAATAACCGATCTGGTATCAGGTATCTTCACAATGTTGGTTCCTGACAAACCAATCAGCTGACAGCCGCATGACAGGCAGGCCTCACGCTTGCGCAGTAGCACACTTTTGGTATGAGGAATATGGCAGCGTCCTGAGTCCAGTTGGGGGGAATACGGCGTAACTGAGCACCTTCAGCATCACACTGGGAAAACTGAGACGCACCGGGCACAGTCAGAGGAGGGTGGGGGGCTGAGGGACGGCTACGAATAACACCCGTTAGCGATTTTACAGGTAAACGCGGCCGTTAGCGCCTGCCACTGTCTGCTTCTCCAATGTTTGCTTGATTGAACCCCGTCGCTAATGCGACTAGCTAGTTCGTCCATAAAACCTGAGTGATGTGCTAGTTAGCCGTTAGCTGGTGGCTAACCCAAGCACTGGCCTGCCACAGCCCCTTTTTCTGCATTTGTCAAACAGACGCTGATAACAAAGTATATCGGCTGGTCACTGTAGTTAAGCGGAACAGCAAGTGTCGACGTCGCAAAACTATGCCGCCGTGCTTAGCCTGACAGTGAACCGCGTAGGCCTGCTGAAATGAACCAGTCTGGCTAATTGCTTGGTAACGTTAATGCTGTTTGTCATGGATTTACTTGACAGATCAGCAGCCAGCGCACAACCTGCACATAATTTAAGAATTGCTGTTTGCCATTTCAGCCTATTTCGTGTAACTGTTAGTTTTATATTTCTAGTTAGCTGTTTTTTTAAAAAAGAGAGAAGAAATGATAGTTTTCGAGAAGATATTTGCATAAAATCCTTGCAGATCCACAGAAGATAATGCAAACTAAGTTCCCGTCTCGGTTTAGAGATTGTTTCATATAGTTGGCTAATGTCGGTGTGTGTTGCAATATATCTGCAGGGCACAAAAAACCCAAAACAGGTGAAAATAAGATTATCAAGCTCATATTATGTGTTTGGCCTGGCCTGGCCTAGATATAAGATTTTATATGGTTCTGAAGGTCTGCATCCTTCATGTGTTTCCCTACTCGAGCATTGCGCCTTTTAATTTACACGAGCTTCACTAATATCATTGCAGAGAAGAGAATTTAAACTAAAGGTATTAAAAAAACCTGTTAGAGCCATATAGTGATGTCATAGCACATGATATTTTGACCCTTGCACCCACTCTGATGCTAAAGTTTGTCAGCCATCTGCTTTCCAAAGGAAACAGGTGACCTAGCCTTGTAAACTAAATGGTATTTTTATAGTATGTAGAGTACTGAGAGTTACCTGATCAAATTGTTGTGATGGATACAACCTGTGGCTGCAGTCTAGTTGGGTAGTTCCTTGTGAGTAACATGGTATTAGATAAAGATATTTGGTAAAAAAGGACACCCCAGTATCCTCTGTGGGAATGCGGAAATTGTCACAGACATCCACATAACAAGACCTTTGATTATTAAAAACTGTATTTGTTAAAGGAAAAGTTGTGAAAATCTGTTTGGATCAAGTTGTCATGTTGATTATGTGCTTTGCTTGCAGTGTGCTGGGTTCGCCTATCTCATATTTCTTTTTTCTGTTTTGTTAAAATGTGTTTGAGGATAGACCAGGAATAATTTGCTGTTGATAAGGGCAAAAAGGGACCGATGGGTACAGGGAGGGGTAAATCACATGACCCAGCACTGGAATCTACCTTGTTTTTTTCTTTTCCACAGTCGTAGCAGCACACTCATCCCAGTAATGTAATAAAACTGCTCTGCTCTGTGCTGCAGCAAAGCACAGTCTATGCAGTCCCTCATGCTAACATCTGCCTGTATGAGATTATACAGTTACATGACGGTATATTCGGAGGGAAATAAATTATTTCTTTATTCTTCCTGAAACAGCGATGTCAAACCTTTAAAACTTTGGAAGATCCTCATCCTGTGTTGCCATACTTAAAATTTGCCTAATATTGTGTCTGCTCCTCGGTAAAAAACAAGAAACTGTGATAAATGCATAGATGAATAATTTTGCTGCTCCCTGCTTTATTTGCACTCCGATCTGGAGAGGAAGGAAAACTGGAGTCAGATTTTTTTTTCCAGGATCCTGGCAGAATGCTGACACAGGTTCCCCTTGTCACATTGCAGTCGCTTACAATTTACTGCACTAAGGATAGCAGAGGCAGTTTTTCCCACCTTTTCTCTACTGTGTTCTGGTGACTGGTTTATCGTTAACTGTCTGCTACTTAAAGTAATGTTCTGTTTTGTTTTTATTGTCAGCTGGAAAAGCAAACCTGTTAATCCTTGTGCACCTGTCCTGATAGCAGCTAGTCTGGAAGTAAAATTACAGTGATTACAGTTATTTTTCCTTCCCATTGTAAATTCAAATTGGGAGCCTGGCCAAACCCTAAGACACCATCTAACTTCTGTATATTTACGTAGCCTCAATTATCCATGCTGGCTTCATGCCAGACTTTATTGACACATTCTCAGTTCGTGAACTGCTGTATTGTTTTTGCACCTATGGTTATCAGCATGGAATGGAGACATTTGCTTCCCCTTTGTTTATGCTGAGCAAGCTGTAATATCCCAGTTGGTTCCTTGGGGGTGTCACTTTTCAAAGCGAGTCTGCAAGAATGCAACTATAAAGGATAGAGGTAGAGCATGAAGAGACAGGGTTGTCCCTGCTGTAGCTTATAACAGTGAAGAATGACTCAGTCATGGACTCCCAGCTGCAGAAGACTCTTCCCTGTTAATGGATAATCACTGTTTGCACTGTATTAGTTCGGTATCTGGTGGAAATCTCAGTCAAAATATGTTCAGAGACTGTGTGACATGTGTGTCACGGTATACTGGAATGTGTGTTATCTAAACATGGTATGGTTGTGAATTACAAAAGTCTGGGTTAAGGATTTTGGTAACAGCTGATATGACAACTGGAAATATAATACTTACCCTAAAGAAATGCCTAAACGAACATCTTTAAAACATGTTTTTCCTTGACCTTTGTATTTGTTGAAGGTGAAAAACTTGCTTTTTAAAAAATTCCTGTCATGGTAACTTTCCTTCTGTGTTTTAGGTCCTGTGAAAAGATGAATGTCGTCAAAGAAAACAGAGACCTGGCCTGTTTCTATACTACCAAACACTCCTGGAGGGGAAAGTAAGAATGCAACTTTTGTTTTGTTTTTCTTTTTTTAGACTCGCAAATAGTATTTCAGTGTCTTCGGTATATTTTGTTTCAGATGTTATGCGTATAATTTCACAAAAAAGTGGATCTAAAGCGGAAATGTCCCCAAATTATCACTTAGATCTTTCTTTATTTTTGGCTTCTTTATCTTGGGAAAATATAGGGGGTCATGCATGAAAAGCTGCTTTACTAAATGATAGAGCTAGTGTTCTTTTTCTGTCAAACATTGTAGGTGGTAATGAGTGCCTATCAGGAGATTAAACAACAGTAAACACTGTATTATATCTTGGCTGGGACAAGACATCAAACATTTTTGTTATGTCAAGAGCCTATTGGACTGGGGAAACATGCCTTCTTTCATGTTTACTGCCTACCTTATAAAAATTATAAGCTAATGTGTTTTATGTGTGTAGAAAAGTTAAGATACCCAACTGATTTTTATCCTAACTATGCCTTTAGGAAGTAACTGAGCCACTGTATGTTAATGCATTTTTAAAAGGAGATTAAAAACGGTTATGATGTAATACAATACAATGAAGCCAACGTACTTATCTGTGAACATGTATCTGATTAGCCCCCAAAGTCCATCATACACTGATTTATGGGACATTATACAGCATTTAAGTTCTGTTAGTGTGCAAATTGAACCCTTAAACCGGCAAATGTGTAAAACTAGTAGCTGCCCTGTACTTGGAAGCCCTCAAAGCTAATAGAAAGGACAAGTCCTAGTTTGAGCAGTCAGGAGGTGGGATCACATTACCAATACTTGCTTTCTAAATGCCTTTGTCCCATTAAGGCCTGCTATTGACCTGGGAAACTTAAGCAGGGCTGCAAAGCATTAGGCATCGTCAGAGGTTCATCCACTAATGCTTCTTGAAGTGTCCGGCAGAAACGTGCGTTGATGTACGATGACCCCTACAGTGAACACATCCAGTGGCTCTTTTATGCTCTATGAGGAATCTTGCTGGTGTGGGAAGCATAATTGAATGTCCTATGATTGAGCATTTCTATCCTCATTGTCCCTTCACATCCTTTTGGGAATGGTTTTCTGAGCAGGGAAAATTTGAATCATATGTAATGGCCTTTTCATTCATCCCATCTTAGCTGAACATCTATGGGAGACTTGGGACGAATATGTTTGCTAGTGCTCTACACTGCCATCACGAGAAAGCCAGAGCTAATTTTCCCAGACATGATTTAAACCCAACCCTAGACCAGAGGTCAGCAGCTCTTCTTCTAATAGAAGAATCTGTTAGAAGAGGGTTTTTTTTGTTTTTTTTTTAAAGAAAACATTGACCAGAAAATTATTTGTGACTGGCCTGTTATGATTATTTGGTACTTTTCATCGCAGCTATGAAATCATAGAAATTTAATAAAATAAGATGTTTACTTTTCTTATGAAACAATTTTGAAGTTGTGGTAAAAATAAATATGATCATGTTTGGGATTATTTTGAAACGGAGTAACTGTGAAGTTAGGCAGGGCATTTCATGCAACATGAATGAAATGTATTTGTACTACTGCAATTTGACAGTAAATGCAACATATAGTAGCCAAATGGCTTTAAAACAAAAAATAAAAATAAAAGATGTTTTAGATTTCATATAATTTTGTCAAGCTGCAACTAAAGCATACCAGTGAGCCATAAGCATTGTTGGTTTAAAAAAAATCTGTTTGCATGTTCTTAAATGTGTTTTTTTCCTGATTTCACCCTTCTTATGCTTGAGCAACACGAGGATCCAATTTAAGGTCCTTTTAGTGGTTTATCGGACTTGCAAGGCTCACGTCATGACCCTCCTGACCCAAGTTAAATGCAGGTCATTAGGTCAATGCTTTAGTGAACAGGAATTTCTATCCTTATAGTCTCTTCCCATCCATAGGGGAATGGTTTTCTGAGCAGGGAAAGTATGTGAATCACATGTAATGGCCTTTGTAAACATAAATTATTGCCATCAACATTTGAAGGTCACTTTACTGACTCACTGAGGAGAGTGCGAGAAAGTGACAGAAAGTTAAGAGTAGGGCGGCAGAGAATTATGCGAGTGGGTGATCACAGAGAAATGAAAATGAAACTTGAGCTGGTGCTTGTGTAACCCATTTCTGTGCCTCAGACAGAAAACGTAGACAACCAGAGATTGAGTTGAGCAGTCTCTCTGGTGCAAGTCAAACGCAGTTTAGAGGATCTGCCACACAGGGCTTTGATAGATCAGCAGAGAGAAAGATTCTCATTAGGGTGCAGGTTTTCATCTTGCTTTATACCAGCTTTATTGTGGGTGGCTTTTGTCTTTAGTGGGTAGTGAGAAATATCTTATACCATTTGGTTTTAACCAACCAATTAAGCACTTTTTTGCCACACCACGAAGCATGCCAAGGAACGATGTTCTTGGTTTTATTTAATTATGCAATTGCAATACCCGCAGTAAGAGGAAGCTGTTTCAGGTTGCCACAGGAGTGCCTCAGAGTCACACTCTAATGTGTGATAGAGACAGACTTTGTGACATGTCATGTGACATTCCCAGTTGCCTTACAGAAGGAATAAAAGGACAAATTGTCAGTTAATCAATTTGTTTTTGCCAAAGCATCACAGTTAAGGAAAAAAATAAAATTAAAAAAAGATTTAATAAAGAAGATATGTGAGTTGTTGCATTTATCCATTTTCAAATGAAACCCTTTTCTCAGAACTTTAATTATTTCTTATAACTTTTGGTTGGTTTTCTATTTTTTGTTTAACTTTTTTTTTTCTTACACTTTACTAAATCATCTCCATCAACCCCTTTTTTAACAGCACTGTGCTACAAACTGACTTCCTATAGGCAAAGCTTGCAGAAATAGAGACTTAAGGAAAGTATAAATAAATGGCTCAAATTGTCTGTAAGAGAGCCTTCATGCACTTTACCAATTACAGTAGGACAGCCCTTATGTTTTATTTATAGAACTGCAGTAAATCTACAGCGTAGGCTATGGCTTAGCTGTGTACCATATGCTGTACCTGATGTGTACCTTCCCAGAAATGTAACTGTACATCCCAGTGATGCAGACCTCCACTGTGATTGGTCTGTTTGGTAGTAAACACAGTTTATTGATTAGCACAAAGATGATTTCGCAGTGAAACAAAATGTATTAAGCTATTACTGTATCTGTCTTCCTCAACATGCTAATGGAATACTTTGTATTCTGCCAGTGTAGACAGATGGAGGTTTTCCTCATAATAGCTCTAACAGTCCATATACGCAGGGCCGGTTGTTCAGAGTCTCTCCTTCCTCCATTTCAGTAAAAGTAACTGTTCAAGAGTTTCTCAAAGTTCAGTGTGAATGGCTCAGTTTCGCTTGTGATGGCAGAGCGATACAAACACACCAGCACACTAGCATAAATGTCGCTCATTACTTAAGGGATTCAACACAGTACTATAAATCAGGCATTCGCTTTCCAGTGTGGACACAGGGATTGGGCCAGAGACAATATTTGTGGTCTTTTCTGCAGGGATGGTGGTGGGAAAATTTTTAAAAAAAAGAAAAGGTTTTGTTTCTGTATTTTTGCCCGCTTCCTTTTTTACACATTTCAGATTCAGTTTCAGATTTACTAACAGTGATGAAAATCTCGTAGACTTGAGTTCACTCACTCAAGTCTGTTGCTGTAGAGTTTTCCACTGAAATATGCTTGTGAACATGATTTAGTCAAATCTTGTGACTAGTTTTAGAGAGTATTAGATTAAGATGTTTCCCTGACTTTTTACACAAATTGATTTTCTTTTATAGCTTGCTTTATGTTTGCAAGTGTAGCACCTCTATTCAGTCTTTTGAAAAACTAGGCTCACCCTTACGGCTTCCACAGGAATAAAAAATTTAAATGTCATCCAGGAGCTGTGTGAGCACCGTTTTGACAGTGTTATCATTTTGGTGTGTGTTAATACAGTGCCACAATCTCTGTTTTTTGTTATTCAGTTTAAAGCAGTCATTTTCTTATTGCTAGTACAGCTATGCATCTTTTTCACCGTTAAAATTCTGTGTTTATACTTGGGGTCTTGTCATTGCCTCCCTTCATAGTATTATAGTTTTGGAGCGCACTCTATTCACTGCTTTCTGCATCTCTGTTATCCAGTGTTTATGTTGAGTCTTGTACGAAAGATTATTTTGTGTTGCCCTACTAACAACTCTTAAGCTCAGATGTCTTCGTGAGAAATGGAGCACGTTTTGAGGAGAGACGGTTGAGAAGTGTTCAGTCACATACGGTACAGGAAGTTGCCTAATGGGAAGATTATGAAACCTTAGTAATGGAGAGAGGAGACTGGTGATTATATCTGTGGTGTAAACTGTACCTGTTTTTGCTTCTATTACCATGATGGATGGCTAAACACATGATTGTTCCAGGTCTTGGCCAGTTGATTTTCATACCTTTGTATGAATGTAAATCTGAAAGTCAACAGCATATGTTTAAAATGTTTTTAAAGGATTCTTGCAAAAGTGCTTTAAAGGTTGTTTAATATAATAGGAATAATCATTCTCATAATCTCTGCATAGTACTGCATAATAATCATTCTAATAATCTGCTCTCCTAAATTGATCTGAGTTGTGCTTCATCTTACATTGTGTATTCATTTCTTCCTGTTATTGTGTGCTTCATCCTGAAAGTCAGTTCTTGTTAAGTCTTTATTGTTTCATTTAAAATAATGGCATTGACGTTTACTTGGTTTACTATGCCGTTTCTTGTTTTAATGCTGCTGGCCTCTGTGAGCTACCAAACAAATTTCGTTGTATAACTACAATGACAAAGTTCTTTAAGTTAAGTTTATTTATTAGCAGCTACATTCTACTATTCAACACAGGTTCAATTTAAAGACATGAATTAATTGTTAAATCAGAAAATTAGGCATAAATTTGGCTCTTTTTTTTTTTTCCTCCACATGTATACCAGATAGAGAAGACTGGATATTGCCTTTGTACCAAGATTGTTTTTTTTTTTTGTTTGTTTGCTTATTTTAGTCTATCAGCCCACAGAGAATTAATAATTAACGAAGTTTGTGCTGACATCCAATGCAAGCCATTTGGCACCAAGGTCAAGACATGTAGAGAGCCAGAACCCTGAGATCAGGGCAGACTCATGGTTTTAGACTTCATTCCTTAAAATAACATAATGATGCAAAAGAGGCAGTGGTGTCAAGAGAGATGAAGCAATTTATATAGTTTTCTAAGGGTGAAGCTTCCCAAGAAGGACATGACATTGGTATATAAAGGAGAAGGGGTGGGACAGCCTGAGGGATGAGCCTGAGCCTAATGGCATTGCCTAAAGCAACTGCCTGTCAACTTGTGTTAGTCATTTCATTCATACAGAATTGCAAATGGATTATGTAAAAGTAACCACTAATATTAACTTCCTCTTACTCGGCTTTCTCATTGGACTAGCTCATGTTAACGGGACCTAATGAGGATGTACAAAAAGGAAAGGAACTAAGTCAGCATGTTCAGTCTGCACACTGTACTGTGTACTGTGCAAATATCTTGAGCTACCACTCTTGTCTTTACATTTTGGTTCAAAGAAACCAGACTTTTTGTAATTTTCCTTTAAAAATTTGATGAAACTGAAAAAAAATGAGCAAAGACCGTTGAGCCATTATATATTTAGTGAAGCCTAATCAAAGATGCAGAAATGCTCTCAGGTACCTGTCAAGAAGCCGTTTGTAAGGTACAAAAATGATGAGTAAAGGCTAATATATTCCAGATTACACAAGAGCTGGACTTAAAATCAGTAAATGGGTAAAACACAGTGATGAAAATGGAACAAGGGCAGCCAACATCCAAAGAAGAACTTTGAATGTCCTTCAAGAAACACAGAGAACTATTAAAAGAAAACTTGTTTAAGAGCGTTCAAGCTGGGTTGAAGAATCAAGGTGCTTGTTCCAAATATGGACTTTAAAGGTCATTAGAATTGTACAAACTCTGTTTTTTTTTTTTTTTTTCTTATGTTGTGTATTTTCATGTATGTGTGCAGGTTTAAATTAGTCTCTTCACCCATTTCCTGTGTTAAAAGCAAAATATGCAGGAATAAGGGTAGTTTAAGACTTATGGAAAGCACATCGATACCAGGTACAATTTATATGTAAACACACTGTGTTTGCACTCTTTCTCTTAATAAACACAGCATAAATAACTTAATTTAAAAATGAAAATGTATGAATTGGGCAAAAACAGCTGAAAATGTTGCTGTTGCCAAAAAACTCCAACCAAGCACATATTGATCTGCCACATTTGACATGTGCACACTGTCAGCGTAACATACTAGAATACTGAGAAATCAGAATTCAGCACTTCCTTCCTGTTATGTTAGAAAGCACCACTCATAACTTCTCTTGAATTTGTGTTTTCATCCCTATTTAACAATGAGTCATCACAGAATTGCTGAGATACAAAAGGTTGTAACCTTTTGTTGTAATATGTCAGATAATATTCTTAGAACAAAAGCGATTTCGGAGGACGTGCGCTTAGACGTGACATGCCCTATATCGAGCCCAATCCCCGCATCACAGATTTAAAGAGATTTATCTGGATTTTCCCTTAAAATTTAAATGCATTCTGTGTATTGCCTATGCGCAAACCTGCCCTAAAATTCAATGAATAACCTAAATTTGCCTCACTGTTTTGTATGGAGCCTTGATGACTCACACAGACAAAAATCAAAACCCACTGAAGGCAGTGTGTAAATGTTTGGAAACTACACATTGTTCACGTTCACTGTCGTATAGGGCCAGTGAAGCTAGATACTGTTAGGAGTTAAGGTTTTCCTGTGACTCACAAAACACCTGAAAACAATGTTATGACTATAACTTCCGTTCCCTGAAGGAGTGGAATGAAGTGCAACCCAAATGGTATGGGAAATCATGCTGCTGTATCCTGTATTCCTATTTGGGGAAAAGGGGAACTGACCTAACCAACCTGAATATGGTTGATGCCGTTAGGTAACCCAGTCTTTATAAAGTTACTTTGGTTGAGTCGTCATTGGCTTACAGAGGGCCAAAAATAGAGCTTTTCATTTCACATTATTCTTACCCTGTCACATGTAACGGAGTGGGAATTTTAAGATAAGTTAATGTGGTTCTTTTCAAGGCTGTCAAGATTATCAGGATCTCGCATAATAATAAAAAACCACCACACTTTCGCCCTGTTCCCCACACTCTCAGCGAATATTATGTGACTGCCTGGGTTGGTGTAGGTGTTGCTTCGATGTGTGGTTGGTGATGGGTAGGCTATGTTTCTGACTCATTCCATCTCTGTGTTCCAGGTACAAGCGAGTCTTCTCAGTGGGGACACATGGCATTACCACTTACAACCCAACCACGCTAGAAGTAACAAATCAGGTCAGTATGAATGAGAACGCCTTCATGATGTATGAACCTCTTCTTCTACCTCCAGTGCCTCACAGATGCTTGTGGGATGTGCTGCTCTTGGCACTTTGTGGCCCACATTTTCTAAACGGTTTAGTATCACAGCTCTGAATATATTTTTCTGTGTTTATCGGTGCACAAAATTTGATCCTGCTGTACTGCTGCATTATTGCATCTTATGAGACATTTATCTTTATGCTTCTTGTACATTTGGAAGCACTTGGAAACTTTTTAAATGTTTGAACTGGTCTTTTGATGCTTTAACATGTGTTTAATCCTGTATTTTCACTGTCTATGTCTGCAGTGGACTTATGGAGACATCTGCGGTATTGGCCCGGT
>NW_005187488.1:1825218-1857759 GCF_000239375.1 Pundamilia nyererei | reverse complement strand
ATTGTTTCACAATTGTTTGTAAAGGCAGAATGCATGAGTAAATTAGCTGCTTGATTTTATGCAGCAGTAGCAATGGGAATCAAAACACCCACAATTCAAAGATTAAGAGTTGTGGCCCAGGTTTGTCCATATAGTGTAGGTGTACCATTGCTGGGTCATTATATTCAATGTCTTACAACACATGTGTCACATTCTTGGCAGCGCTACAATTGCTACAAGCACCACTGGAGTGACACAAGGAAGCCTGTGAGTTTAGAGGTGACACCAGGCGGCATCGACCAGATCGACCCCCACACTAACCGAGTGGTGTGTTCCTATGATTACCGAAATGTAGAGGGCTTTGTCGAGGTCTCCGATTACCAGGGAGGATTTTGCATCCTTTACGGGGGCTTCAGCAGACTGGTATGTGTTCATAAAGTTTGTGTTTTTGTATATTAAGGAGCTTTTTAAAAATTCATTATTTCTTTAAAAACATATGAGCAAGTTTCTCTTCACCTTCCTTTTCCTTTCTTTCAGCATCTGTTTGCCTCAGAGCATCGAGATGAAATCATTCGCAGTGCCATAGAGCATGCCGGGAACTTTATTGGCATCACTCTTCGATTGAGGAAGGAGGCTCTAACTTTTGAGGGTTTCATGACAGACAGGTTGGGGAAATACAGCTCAGACGAGAGCATAACTTCCCTAGCAGAGTTTGTGGTGCAGAAGATCACCCCTCGACATCCGGTGAGAACGCTCTAGTTTATTTTGCTCTTCTCATTGTTGTAGGGTGGTGGTTGTGAACATTCTATCCAAAAATTGACTAGGTTTCTGATCTGATTATGTAGTGGATTATTTGAAAAATGTGCTGATTTTTTGAGAGTATCATTCATGTTAAGATGTTTGTGCTTTTTGTCTCTTCCAGGAACCCGTTAAGCGCATCCTGGCCCTGACAGAGACGTGTCTAGTGGAGAGAGACCCCGCTTCGTACAACATAGTCACCATCAAACCCTTTGGAGAGGTGAGCCTTAACAAAAAGTTGGAATAATTTTGGCACTAAAAGTCACTCACTCAAAAGCATATTGTGTGCAGCTGTAATGAGAGGTAAATGTTGTTGTTTTTTTTGCTTCATTATATATTATTAGGCTAAACTATCCCTTCCCACTCTCTTTTGGTCATTCTCGCTCTGTCTCATCTCCCCTCAGATATTTGCTCTCATCTGTGATGTGGAAAATCCTCAGGTGTTTACTGTAGAATTTATCCGAGGTCAGATCAGGAAGTACTCCTCCACAGAAAGGTACGTTCGACAGTGTTTTTTGTCACGCTAAATTTCAGTTAGAATTTTTTTCTCTTTAACCGTAATGGCACATTGATCAGGCATAACATTATGACCACTTACAGGTGAAGTGAAGAAGTGAATAACATTAATTATCTCTTAATCAAAGCACCTTCTAGTGCAGGGGTGGGCAACTCCAGGCCTTGAGGGCCGGTGTCCCTGCAGGTTTTAGATCTCACCCTGGGTCAACACACCTGAATCACATGATTAGCTCGTTACCAGGCCTCTGGAGAACTGCAGGACTTGTTGAGGAGCTAATTTAGCCATTTAAATCAGCTGTGTTGGTCCAAGGACACATCTAAAACCTGCAGGGACACCGGCCCTCAAGGCCTGGAGTTGCCCACCCCTGTTCTAGTGTGTGGGATATATTAGGAAGCAAGTGAATGTTTTTCTTTTTCTTCAAAGCTGATGTGTTAGAAGCCAGAAAATTGGCAACACTAAGGATTTGTGAGTTTGCCGAGGGCAACATTGTGATGGCTAGATGGCTGGGTCAGAGCATCTCCAAAACTGCAGCTCTTCTGGGGTCTTCCCCAGCAGTGAAGGTTGGCCGGTGTGGTCTGATCCAACAGATGACCTTCTGTAGCTCAAATTGTTCCGATAGAAAGGTGGCAGAATAGGAGGACAGCAAGGAGTTTGAGGTGTTGACTTGGTCTCCAAATTCCCCTGATCTCAGTCCAATCGCACATCTGTGGGATGTGCTGGACAAGCGAGTCTGATCCATGGAGGCTCCACCTTAAAGGATCTGTTGCTAATATATTAGTGCTACCACAGCACACTTTCAGGGGTCTGATGGAGTCCATGCCTCGACATTTCAGGACTGTTTTGGCAGCAAAAGTTGGCCCAACACAATATTAAGCAGGTGGCCATGATGTTATGTGTGATCCGTGTTTTCTATCCGTGTTCTCTATCCGTGATCTCTAAGTTAATTTATTTTTCCGGTGCCACTCCCTCTGATCATTAGTGCATTTTGCTGAGTCTGTCTGTACGTGCGCTTGTAGGGACTCCCTGTTAGCCAGCTTACTTGATGGAGTCAGAGCATCAGGCAACAGAGATGTGTGTGTCAAGATGGCTCCCACCCAGCGAGGACAGAGATGGGGGCTACTGAGCATGCCTGTGGATGAAGAGGTGGAGAGTTTGCATCTCAGGTTCCTGGCAGCACCTCCCAGTGAGTCAGACCCCTTTGTCTCATAAAATCTGATACAAATTCATGGTTCTTGTTTTTGATCTGCTCTACAGTCATATTTAAATGTTAATATTTTACACAGTAGTGTAAGTGGTGCTTCTTCGGTGGCACTGGTGATATTTTCCTCAACCTCTTTGATTCTTATGAAAAATGTAATTGACATTACATTTTTTCCCCTTAATGTTTTTTTTCACTAATTCCTTGTCTCACTAATTTTAACAGAATTATTATACATGACGTTAAAAACCGGCACCACGCGGTGCCTTAAGTACAGCCACACAGACCTTTAAAACGTACCCTGACCAAACTGCTTATCACATGCCCGTCCCCGTCCCCCACGTCCCCGTCCCCCACGTCCCCGTCCCCCACGCCTTTCCAAAATGAGATATTTGGTTTTGCGTGTGTCACACATTATCTCTAACTTGAACCTGCATCCCTGTATTCACGCTGGCGTCCGACTGTGATTGAGTCCGTTTTATTTCTTTGGTTTTTCTGATCACTGTTATTTGTACAACCGAGGACGACACTGTTAACATCTCCATGGAGCGATTGTGAGAAAAAGTGCTCTGGTTACTCTTGTTTTCACCCGCCTCTCTATGAGCGCCAGCCTTCCAGCGTTGCTGCTGAGATAGACAGACACACTTTTGTTTGGTCAGACAGCACATCCTATTAATTTCTTTAACGTTGCTTCCTCCCTTTTCCCTTTGCTTAGATGGAAATTTTGCAGATGCAGTATTCAGATTCAATGCCAACATATCCTACAGTGGAGTGCTGCATGCAGTAACCCAAGATGTGAGTGGATTTATTTTCTGTATGATTAATCTCTATGCATTTGCCTAAACAGGAGTCACAGTGATTTCTTTGTGTGTCTCCTTTTTCATTCTCTCCAGGGTCTTTTCTCTGAGAACAAAGAGAAGCTCATCAACAATGCCATCCTGGCTCTTTTAAGCCAGGATACAGAGCTGCCGGCTCTTAATACTGAACTGGAAAGTCATTTTCAGGCCATACGACGCTTGGTGGCATCTAAGGCTGGCTTTCAAGCTTTCACCCAGCTGCCAAAGTAAGATTGTCCACATATGTACTTTTGCCCATCTCCTTTTACTTGCTGAAAGTATACATTTGAGCTGCTGGTAACAGGCATGCTCTGTCATTCCAAGGTCTGGTCAAGGGTCTGGACTCACAGATGCAACGTAAATATGAATCCATACATCTCAGTCTGCCCTTTCTCTGTATTTCATATCCTTCTTGATCTTTTTCCACAGTCTGTCCTAGCTGTCTATCAGCCTTCTTCTTTTATCTTTGTACTGCTTTCATCTCAGGCTGTACGATGAGCACTTCTAAAGGGAGGTTGTGTTGCTTCACTTTGTTCGGTCGAGCTGTCTGCCTCGATTTGTCTTGACCTTCCACCATCCCCATGTCCTCCTCTCATTTTTGCGCCTTCATCTCTCTCCCTTTATCGGCTTCGGTCATTCTGATCTTTACATTTCTGTATTGCCAGGAGCCTTGCAGTCTTCCGGGGTCACTGAGATGTATGAGAGGAACTGTATTTACTGTTTATTCCTTGTTCCCTGTGAAGCATATGAGCCAGAATTGGTTATCCTGAAAGATTCATTGCTAGCGTAGCTTGGTGTTTCCCTGCCAGATTCACAATACACACACTGTGCTAAATAAACAATAAACTCTTTCCTGAAAGATGGCTGAAAAGCACGAGAAACAACAAGCCACCTCTGAAGCAATGAATTCTTTGTGTATCCAACCCCAGACCTGTTTTTATAATGTATGTAAAAAACAAAACACAAAAATAATACTGTTTCTGTTCCTGTTAACTTTACGTTGAATGTTTAGTTGTGTTTTTAAATCTGCTAATTTGTCTGTGTGTTTTAGGTTCAGGGAAAAGTTGGGAGTAAAGACGGTAAAAGCTTTAAAAAGGAACAACAATGGCGTGACACATGCTGCTATAGACATGCTCTGTGCTCTTATGTGTGTAAGTCACCCAAGTATGGAGATGTCAAACATATTTAAACCCATGGTAAAAAGAAAGCACTCGTCTTTCAAGTCTAAGGACAAGGTTTTGGACAAGTCCAGACCTTAGCGTGATTGAAATGTTGCTGCGGGCCTTTAAGAGAGCTGTGCATACACAAATGCCCGTAAAGCTCATTGAATTGAAACAATGCTATAAAGAAGAGTGAGCAAACATTCCTCCACAACATTTAAATAATTTAAAATTTTGTAAAGACCAGATGATTTTTTTTTCCCCCCACTGTGTCCTGTTACATAAAAAAATTAGAGTTGATAGAGGGTGCACTTTCTTTTTGCTATGACTGTACCCTGTACATGGAGTTTGCAGTTTGACTGAGATTTTATTTTTTGTTTGATCTTTTTCTCCAGCCGATGCATGATGATTATGACCTGAGGCAGGAGCAGCTGAACAAGGCCTCACTGCTATCCTCCAAGAAGTTCCTTGAAAACCTTCTTGAAAAATTCATTACTAATGTGGTACATGTCTTTTTATTGTCAGCAAGCTGTTTTTCTCTCCTTTTTTCTGAAGCTCAGGCATACAAGGACATTCATAACTTTTTGTATTTGAAACATCACATCATATATACTATGTTTCTAATGTTATTTCTCTTTTTCTCATATTTTCCAGGACCATGGAACAGGAGCTTTGGTCATCAGCTCTTTGTTGGACTTTTTAACCTTTGCACTCTGCGCCCCCTACAGTGAAACCACTGAGGGGCAGCAGTTTGACATGCTGCTTGAGATGGTCGCCTCTAATGGGCGAACACTTTTCAAGCTATTCCAGGTGGGTAACTTGACAAGCAAGAAACTAAATGGAGAGGAAAGTAAATTAGGAATACTGTCAACAATTAGTCTGATTAAGACAAAAATGTAAAATATATTGAATGGTGATGTTTGTTTCTTTAGCATCCTTCTATGGCTATAGTGAAGGGAGCAGGTCTGGTGATGAAAGCTATTATTGAGGTAAGTCTTTTGTAGGTGCTATACAGTGACGTCTGGATGTGTTGCGCCTCAGGATTTATGATAATAACCAACTAAGCTTTATTTACATTCAGGAGGGAGACAAGGAAATAGCCACCAAGATGCAGGAGCTGGCCTTGAGTGAAGGGTCGCTGCCGAGACATCTGCACACATCTCTGTTCACCATTAGTACAGACCAGCGGATGCTTACCAACAGGTCTGATCTCAGTAAACATGAACACTGACACATAGTAATGTCGTTTTTTTTTCTTATCTTTTTGCTGCTGCAGGTTTTTCCTCTACTGTATTTGTATTTCAGTAAAAATCTGTGCAGATAAACATCATAGGACAGAATTTTACTTGTTACTGGTGATAAATATCTGCCAATAAATGATGTTTCTCAGGCAACTCAGTCGTCACCTGGTGGGACTATGGACAGCAGAGAACCCTGTAGCAATAAACCTTCTCAAGAGGATTCTGGTAAGCCGATTTCAGACTCTTAGAAAAAAAAAATTGATGCCGTTCCAATACTCATGCCAGAAGCTTTTAGTGTGATGATGGTAATAGCCTGTACTTTTTGCTGGCAGCTGAGGTAGCTTGTTTAAAGTCTTCATTTATTTCATTTCGGCTTGTTCATCTCTGTGCTTGTAGCCAACAGGCCTGTTGGCATACCTGGACAGTCCTGACCCTGTCCCAGAGAAAGATGTGGACAGAATGCACGTCCGTGACAACTTGAAAATCGCTACGGTATGTGGACAGACATGCACCTTAATGTAATAGAGTCAGTAAAAAATAAAATGTTTGCCATCTGTAATTGTTTTTATATCTTTGTTTCCCACAGGACCAGCTGAATCGAAACAAGGTGCCTGAATGGCAGCGGATAGCAGGAAAAGCAGCCAAAGAAGTGGAGAAGTTTGCCAAGGAGAAAACTGATCTCGTGCTGATGCACTGGAGAGATAAAATGGGCATAGCCCAGAAGGAGGTGAGAATGATATCTTTTAATTTGTAAAAAGACTTCATGGCTGTTTAACCTCTGAGCTATCAAAAGAGCTGCTGCTGCAAGTGTGTTCTGCTCAGGTTGCTTTAACTTTCATCTTTTTCTATTCTCGTGCTGATGCTGAATAGTGCTGCAGAATCCAAAGACAAACTCAATGGCAGACTTTCCACTTGCTACTGGTATTTTGCATGTATGGCAGTTAGAGCTTTGCTGCAATCACATTTGACCTTTCTTTGAAAAATATGTGCCTCAGTTATATGCTCTATACACTGCTTGTGCTCCTTTCATATGTGTTTGCCATAAATCTTTTATTTAGGTATGGAGAAAATTTTGCTTGACTCTTTGTATGGCGAGGTGCAGAATGCGAAGGGTTACCGCTTACTCTTAAGGAAAACCTCTGTTTGGATGCGTGGTGTTTCAGTCTGAACACAAATAGGTGTTTTGTTTTGTTTTTGTACACCCAAAAAATGTTTGGGTGGGTCAAGATTGGTGGTGACAGCCACCAAGCTATATCAGGTATTGCCTGCTCTTTGTGCACCCTAAATCAAGACTCCCTTAAAAATAAAATGAAGTTACGTTTCTTCTCTTTCTGTTTCTCTGGCTGCATGATAATCACCCCAGATTTACTGAACAGAGAAATACAATGATTGGTTTGCTTTCTCTGTGAATCACGGCCACCCTTTTATTTTTGGATTTGTTACTGTTTTTCAAATGAGTATAATTACAAAATTAGTCATGCAGTACTACAGAAATCTTGTGTAAAGTCATCTATTAAATCACAGATTTAGTTGTAACTTTTATGACTCTCACTTTGTATATTAGTAGCATCGTGATCTGTGACCCTTTAGCTGCAATTCATCTGTTTGATCTGAGGAACAATAATCTCTCTGTGTGTCTCCACTCCTCCCTCCCCTTGTCTTGTGTGGTTTCTCTGCTGTCAAAATTTGCAGCAGGACAGAAATAACCTGGTAAGTAGGACTGACCAATGGGATCCTTTTTCCATTCTCTCCATGTTCTTTCTCTCGATTAAACCATTTTTCATCTTCACGAGACCCATCAGGCGTGTTTTTGTTTTGTTTCGTGTTATTTAGTCGGGCAGTCGCATCTTGACATCCAAAAGGGATTTCCAGGAGTCTTAAAATAGAACCCAGGAAAAAAGTGTGATGAAAGAGCACGTCATGTCTTTTCTTCTCCTTTTGACAACAGAGGGCATGTTCAGGGTGGAGCACAGGCTGAACTGGATCTTTGCAGCTATAAGTATGCTTGTAGCTATATATATGCTTACCTGCATATTTAGTTATCAATAAATAATGACCACACACAGCCTTAAACAATAAGACCTTTACAAATATCCCATGCAGCAGTGTTTTTTTAATATCCTTGATGAAATTTCAGAAAAATTGTTGTTATCCTTTCTAGCACCTAAACTACAATGTTTTGCATTCTGAAACTCAGAGTTGGAGGTAGTGCTGTGAAAAGGCACTCATCAAATGCATGAGAACTGTGTTCATAATTTTTAAACCATAAATTAGCTTCACATAGGTATGTAGAGCGTAAACATGCCACAGACCTGGTTCTCCTGAACACACCCAACTTTGGGATCCCACCTTGGTTTTTTGTGTTTGTTTTATTCTGTGTTTGTACGGTTCATTGTTTTGTTTTTTTTAATATTTGTGTTAAATTTTTCTAATATCTGACTTCCTCCATTCTAAAAAAAAACAAAAAAAACCCACCCAACATGTTATTATCCATTCATTGAATTTCACTTCATTATTCTTTTCTGTCTAAAATGTTGCTCATGTTGTCGCTGTCTTTACCACTCTGTGTGCCGTGATGTGACAGAGCAAACACTGAAGTCTGTGAATAATGTGGAATACCTTACAAAGATGTCCCTTTGTGATTTAATTTCAGAATCCAAACCAAAAACCTGTCATCCTGAGAAAGAGGAGGCAGAGGATAAAGATTGAAGCAAACTGGGAGCTCTTCTACTACAGGTAGAAATTTCTAACTATGTCAACCCAAAATTGCAATCAGATGTGAGTATGGGATCTTCTTTTGCTGTACTTTATTGTGCCAATACTGCACAATAAAGGGGCGCCCACACAGGAAGTAACAAGCAGTAATGTGGAGAAATAACCACTGGCCATGTGAAGTGGGCAGAATTTTCACTGTTGAGTGAAATATCGGTTACACAACCAGAGCTTAGAATGCTTATTAGTGGCCAGCTGTCATCTTTGAAGTGATGAGCAAATAAGTTTATATATGGACACGTTAAAACATTGTTAGGATGTATGTAGGCATCATAAAGCTTGGCTTGTTGGTATGATCCACTTACATTTTTAAAAGGACATGATCAAGCGTCTCGGTCCTGTTTTTTCATTAAGATTCCAGCTTGACCATGCGCGATCCAACCTCATCTGGAACTTTAAAACAAGGGAGGAACTTCGCGATGCCCTGGAGGGGGAGATGCGTTCCTTTGGCGTGGACCGTGAGCTGGGCAGTGCCACAGTTATCTCCTGGAACCATCAGGAGTTTGAGGTTTGTGCTCAATTACTAGTACGGTTCAGTCTCTGGGCTGTCATTTACTTTAGAAAATCATTTTACAGTAAACTTGTATAATATTTAAATCAAAAGAAAACTGTAGATTGTAAGGTAAAACCAGAATATTGTAATCCAGTCTTATTCCAGTGGTATGCAGATAAACATGTCATTATTCAAATCCGTGCTCCTATGTGTCATCTTTTTGTTACAGGTGAAATATGAGTGCCTTTCAGATGAGATAAAAATTGGGGATTATTACTTGCGACTGCTGCTTGAGGAGGACGAAAACGAAGAATCGAGTGCTATCAAGAGATCGTAAGATTTTAACCTCCAAGCGAGCTACGCCAATGTCATTATTCCCTCCCAAATCTATAAAGAGGAGTCATGCTTCCCCTTCGTTGTGTTTTCAGATACGAGTTCTTCAACGAACTCTACCACCGCTTTTTGCTTACACCCAAAGTTACAATGAAGTGCCTGTGCCTGCAGGCACTCGCAATAGTCTACGGCAAGTGCTATGAAGAGATTGGCCCCTTCACTGACACAAAATACATCGTGGGGATGCTGGACCGGGTAAATGCTGGCAAACTCATTTCACTCTGCTTTTGTGTTGTTTAATTACTCCTGAACTCTAACACGCGTTTGTCATTAAAGTGTACAGACAGACTGGAAAGAGACAGACTCATACTCTTCCTCTACAAGCTCATTCTCCACAAGGTAAGCTATACAATTAGTCTCTTTGCGTTGCATGCTAATTTAACCCATCGTTTTGTTTTTTCTGTGCATTAATTCCCCTTTCTTCTATAGAAAAACGTGAAGGATGTCATGGACTCAAATGGAGTTCGTATTTTGGTGGACCTGCTCACTTTGGCACATCTGCATACCAGCAGAGCTACCGTGCCGCTACAGGTAAAAAGAAAAAAGAAAGAGGCTTATTGGTTTCTGTTTGTACTTCGTTTTGTTTTTAGATTCTGACTTTTGATGCCACAGTAGTTTTTTTTTTTTGTGCCAGAAATAACCATATTTAAAAAAGAAGTTGGACGAGTTACCACTGTCGAGCATGATTATCAAGCTGCTTGTCTAAATGTATGGGTGTGATGCGCTCATGCACATACATGATTATACGTGCTCAGTAACAGACTGGCTGTGCCACATAAGAAGCTACCTTATTTCTTATAGTTTCAATGAAATGGTCAAAAAAACAAGCGCACAGGGTCGAGGTTTAGTTCACAGACTTGAGTTAGCAGAAGTTAAGCCTAGCACAGAGGGATTGTCTCCAGCAGGCTTTGTGACACCAGTCAATGAAAGCAGTAGTGCCCCTAACTCCATTATTCCCTTAGAGTTGTTATGAAGGAGGAGAGTATCCATAGAGGACAAATATTTTTGTAGCAGGCTGTGAAAGGGCTTTGTAAAAACGACAATTGGGATTGACTCCATTTTGGAACCATCTACATGTCGCCTACTGAGAGAATGGCATTTTAGCACTTTAACGTCAGCTTCTTCAGCCCCAGAGGTCAACACTTGTTAAAACAGGGCTGTAGCATTTTTCTAATTTGTTTGATGAGTTCAACCGCACAGCCAGATGTTTTCAGATGAATTAAAATGGCATTGACTCTTGCGTAACTAATGTTTGCGCAGTTTCAAAGGATGTCTTCAATTTCCACAGAGCAACGTGCTGGAGGCAGCACCAGATATGAAGAGGGAAAGCGAGAAGGAGTGGTACTTTGGTAATGCAGACAAGGAGAGAAGAGGACCTTTCAGCTTTGAGGAGGTTTGTAATTAAAAAATATAACATTAGAATTTTACTTCAATTTTATTTGTAAAGTCATTTTATACAGAGAAGAAAATGTCACAGTACTCAGTGAACTGAACAACATCCCATCAGTTTTTATCATTTGTGTTAAATCAATAAAACAAAGTACAATTATTAAATTAATTTAATTTAATATAACATTAGTGCATTACCTCAGTTACTGCAGTGCAACATTTTGTTCATTTTTGTTGATCTCATGCAGTTGTCTACATTTATTTCTGTGTGGTTTTGTCTTTGTTTTGAGTTGCTTAGTTTTCAGCTTCTATTTCTGCTCACCATTGTGTTTTATTTATCTTTTTCAGATGCAGGAGTTTTGGAGTACAGGTGTGCTGACAGCAAAGACACGCTGCTGGGCTCAGGGGATGGACGGGTGGCGCCCCCTGCAGGCCATTCCTCAATTGAAGTGGTGCCTCCTGGCTACAGGGCAGGCAGTGATGAATGAGTCTGACCTGGCAACCCTCATCCTTAACATGCTCATCACGATGTGCTCGTACTATCCCAGCAGGTGGGACCCATTGAAATTGTCTCTATGGTTGTGTGAGCGCCAAATAAACCACCTGTCCTCTTTTACAAGTTTATTTTATGTATTATATACAGTAGGATTTATTAATTGTTTTTCTTTACTCAGGGACCAAGACAATGCCATTATCCGTCCTTTACCTAAGATCAAAAGGATGATTGCTGACAATGCCTGTCTCCCACACATTGTCCAGGTAGTTGCACAATTCGTCTTGAAGTTGTGTCACATGACCAGATGATACTCATCACTGAACTGAATAAAATGCTTGTCTTTGTCCTCTGCAGCTGCTCTTAACCTTTGACCCCATTCTGGTGGAAAAGGTGGCCAATGTTCTGTACCTGGTGATGCAGGACAACCCCAACCTGCAGCGTCTCTATTTGACTGGTGTCTTCTTCTTCATCATGATGTACACAGGCTCCAACGTGCTTCCTGTGGCAAGGTGAAAGCACGGCACAGTCAGCTGGCAAAATCTTTTCTAGAAAGGAGTTTTATAACAGTTTTGTGTGTGTATGTAGTGTTGATACTAATGTCTGTGATCTTTGTCTGATGTCTTCAGATTCCTGAAGTACACTCATCTGAAACAAGCATTCAAATCAGAGGAGGTGAAGTTCCTTATATTTTACAATAGATGATATCCTTTGAATCTTAGATCCTTTTGAAAATGGCATTGACCTGTTGGGCTGTCTTTACAGTCTAAGGGTCAGGACATTGTGCAGCGTAGTGTTCTGGGACCTGTGTTGCCTGAAGCCATGGTGTGTTATCTGGAGAACTACGAGGCCGAGCGATTCTCTGAGATTTTTCTGGGAGAATTTGACACGCCTGAGGCAATTTGGAGCAGCGAGATGAGGTCAGAAGTAGTCTCTGTCTTGCGTAACTAGCTTACTTAAAGATCATGTACAGATAACTGCAGCAACAAAAGACATTGTCTATTTTCTGAGAGTTTTAAAAGTTTCTTTTTGAATTCTGTTTCAGGCGGATGATGATAGAGAAGATAGCGGCCCATGTTGCTGACTTTAGCCCCAGGCTGCAGAGCAACACGCGGGCCCTTTACCAGTACTGTCCCATCCCAGTCATTAGCTTCCCTCAGCTGGACAATGAGCTCTTCTGCAACATCTACTACCTCAGACATTTGTGTGACAGCACCCGCTTCCCTGACTGGCCTATCCGAGATGCCGTACGTCAATATTGAAAATTTTCTACTTTTTCTTTTTTGTGTTTAAAATGTTTGGTTTTTAAAAATATCATGATTTGATTGTCCCTTCAGGTGAAGCTGCTTAAAGACACTCTTGAAGCCTGGAAGAGGGAAGTGGAGAAGAAACCTCCTTCAATGTCTGTGGACGATGCCTTTGAAGTCCTCAACCTCCCCAAAGGACAGGGGCAGTGAGTGTTGTTGTTTTCAAAGTAGCAGGCAACATGCATTACATTTTTTACTATAATCATAGATGTCTATATATCGATAGATACAGGTATATAGAGAGATGTATAGATATATAGAGAATGCTTTGAGTTGCTGTCATTAAATGCACCCTCTTGTTTTGGCTTTTTGTCTTTAGGCACGAAGAGAGTAAAATCAGGAAAGCCTACTTCAGGCTGGCACAGAAGTACCATCCTGACAAAAACCCAGAGGGCAGAGTGCGTACAGTCATCACTAGCTCTACAAAAATGACTTTGCTAAGGTTAAAAGTAATTATGAATTTGATTTCAGCAACTTTTTTTTAATATGTTTTAGGATATGTTTGAAAAAGTTAACAAAGCCTATGAGTTCCTCTGCACAAAGACTGCGCGAATCGTGGATGGCCCCGACCCAGAAAACATCATTCTCATCCTCAAAGCCCAGAGCATCCTGTTCAACCGGCATAAACAAGGTTTGTTTTTATTGCTGTTTATTCTATCTCCTGTAAAACATAGCCTTGCAGTATGCAAGAAGAGAGAGTGAGAGTTCCTTCAGCTGCAGTCCTTCAGCTAATGCTGCTGATTCTTTCACTACTTCCTCAGAACTGGAGCCTTACAAATATGCTGGTTATCCCATGCTCATCAAAACAATCACAATGGAGACGGAAGATAATCAGCTTTTCTCAAAAACGTCCCCTCTTCTCCCGGCTGCTGCTGAACTCGCCTTCCACACTGTAAACTGCTCGGCTCTTAATGCAGAGGAACTGCGACGGGACAACGGCATTGAGGTATTAAACGTCTTAAAAAGCTGTGAAATATCAGGCAGTTTAAGGGAAATAAAAAATGTACTTCATGTGGTTATGTGTAAGTATGCTGGGGCATGTGGAGAAGCTGTGGTATGTGAATAATGAAATTGTGCTTGTTTTTATTCAGATATTGTTGGAGGCTCTGTCTCGGTGTGTCGCTGTATTAACTGCGTCCAGCAAGCCTGATGACATGGCTGTACAGGTGATGACAAAACACATGATTTCCCTTTCCTTGCAGTCACATTTCTGTATGTGCACATTTTGAACTTGTCATTTTATCACGCTTTCTAAATGCCAATTGTACCACAGGTGTGTGGGCACATCTGTAAGTGCTACAGTGTAGCAGCTCAGTTTGAGGAATGCAGGGAAAAAATCATCGAAATGCCCAATATCATCCGAGACCTCTGTCACATCTTGTACTATGGAAAGGTCAGAGTCTTGCATCTTCTGTGTGTGCTTTATTCTTCTTTTTCTTTTCAGCAGTTTGAACTAAAAATAGCAATTTCCAATTTTCCTCGCTTCCTCTCAGGGTCTCTCAAAGACTGCAGCCCTGGCGGTTCAGTGCGTCAGCTCCTTTGCGGTGGATTTCTTCCTACAGACCCATCTGTACCACGCTGGTGTACTTTGGCACCTGCTGGTCTATCTGTTCAACTACGACTACACTCTAGAGGAGAGTGGCGTGCAGGCTAGTCAGGACACAAACCAGCAGGAGGTCGCTAACAACTTGGCCAAACTCAGCCTCACAGCCCTGAGCCGTCTGGCAGGCTACACACCAACGCCACAAAGCCCTGATGGAAACAACCCTGTTTCAGAGACCAATGGCATAGAGGGTACGCCTCCAGAGAACCCCACTATCCGAAAGAGCTTAGCGGCCATGCTGACTCCATACATCTCAAGGAAGCTGGGCACGACATCTCCCGCTGAGGTCAGTTGAATATGTTGCTAAGTAGACGTTAATGGACGTTGCTAAGCATCAGTGAGCAGAGGCCAAATGCTGTGCTCAAAGCAAACTTCTCTTTTTTGCGTTCAGGTCTTGAAGTTGCTGAACAGTAACTCGGAGAATCCCTACTTGATCTGGAACAATGGGACACGAGCCGAGCTGCTGGAGTTCCTAGAGATTCAGCAGGAGGGAAACATCAAAAGAGTAGGAATGACTTACAAGTGCTTTCAGACTGCCTTTCACGATAAATGATCCAAAACTGGAGTGAATCACGCAACTTCTCTGGTTTCTTGGCAGGGAGAAAATGATAAAAGCTTTGGTGCTGAGTTTGTGTTCAGTGATCACAGCAAGGAGCTCATAGTGGGTGAGATTTTTGTCCGAGTCTACAATGAACAGCCATCTTTTCCACTGGAGGTGAGGAGAAGAAAGTATTAGACAATTAGGACCAAATTCAGGTTTGGACTTTTAGTAATCCATAAGTAACTTGTTTTACAATCTCTGTCTTCAGTACCCAAAAGCATTTGCAGCCAGTCTGCTGGACTATGTTGGCTCCCAGGCTCAGTACCTCAACACTCTGCTGGCCATGAGTCAGAGTAACAAGGTAGAGTCCCAGCAGCACGCTGAAAGGCTTCGCTTTGCTGAGATGGCTTTAGAGGCCCTCCGTAATGTCATCAAGAACAACCCTGGTGAGCTTCCAGACTGACTGAGGTTCTGTTTATTTAAGTGCTGTGAGTTTGGAGCTTCTTTCTAAGTATTTCTCTTGGTGTAATTACAGGATCAGAGTCGGAGTGCATCGGTCACTTCAAGCTGCTCTTCTCCTTGTTGCGGGTTCATGGAGCTGGTAGAGTGCAACAGCTGGTTTTGGAGGTAGAGATCAACAGGTCTTGGGTCCTTACATGTACTTACTGTGAATCCCAGAATCCCTGGGTTATTATCATATTGGTGTCTTCTGCAGGTTGTAAATACAGTGACATCAAATCAAGAGTGTGTGAGCAACATCGCTGAATCTCTAGTGTTGTCCAACCTTCTGGTGCTGCTGCACTCACTTCCTTCCAGTAAGAAGACACAACTGACTGTCATACTCTTTGTCTTTCCTCTTCTCCCTATCCCTGTAATGCATCTTCACACACTGAAATACTCCTTTGTGTCCTTCAGGCAGGCAAATGGTGCTGGAAACCCTCTATGCACTTACGTCTAACACGAAGATCGTCAAAGAGGCAATGGCCAAAGGTCAGTGTTCTTCTGTTTGTTTGTTTTTGTTGTTGTTTGTTTTTTACTGATTGCTGGCTACATTTATCTGAATTTTGAATCACAGATGTTTCTGTTAATCTTTATGTCCTGCAGGTGCTCTGATCTATTTGCTGGACCTCTTCTGTAATTGCACACACCCCCAGGTTCGCACACAGACTGCAGAGCTCTTCTCAAAGATGACTTCAGACAAGCTGGTTGGGCCAAAGGTCAGATTGGAGTTAAAAAAAATAAATAAAAGACTTAATCACTCTCCTCTCCCTTTTACCTTATGATGCGTCGCAACATATCTTCAACTCACTTTTGCTGTTTCATATTCTGCTTTCTCTTTTAGGTGCGTCTAACACTGATGCGTTTCCTCCCTGGTGTATTCATGGATGCCATGCGGGACAATGCTGAGGCAGCAGTTCACATATTTGAGGGAACGCACGAAAACCCTGAGCTCATCTGGAATGACAGCTCAAGGGAGAAAGTGTCTACTACTGTCCGGGAGATGATGCTTGAGTGTGTGACAAACACTGTTTTAACCAGATAAAGAATAGTTAGACACTCTAATAGGATGTTTTATGTCTTGTACTAAATCACTTTAAATCTTTTCCAGGCACTTTAAACAGCAGAAAGATAATCCTGATGTGAACTGGAAAGTATGAAAAGTCATTATTTTAAGTTGGTGTATCTGTAGGAACTATGAATGTGAAACTAAACTCCTAATCTGTGTGCTCAGTTGCCAGAAGACTTCACAGTGGCTTATGGAGCCGGACAGGGCGAGCTTGAAGTTGGTGGAGTCTTCTTGCGCATCTTTATTGCTCAGCCTGGGTGGGTGCTTCGCAAGCCTCGAGAGTTCCTGGTGTCACTTCTGGAAACCCTGACTGAGCTCCTGGAGAAGAACAATCCCAATGTGAGCTTCCTAACTGAGAAACAACAGTACAAATTTCTAGTGAATGCAGAAGTTAGACTTTTTCTGTCTTATTCTGTTATCTTCTGCAGGGTGAGGCCCTGGAGACGGTTACCACGGCGGCAGTTTGCCTGTTCAGCACACAGTGCCAGCTGGCCGACCAGGTCCCTCCTTTGGGCCACCTGCCTCGGATCTTGGCGGCACTCAACCACAAGAACAATGCCGTGCCCAAGAGCTCCATCCGCCTCATCCATGTACTTTCAGATAATGAGGTAAGAAACTAATTTTAATGCAAGACTACAAAAAATCAGAACCATCTTAAGCCAGTTTAAATGTTTTATGTAAAAGTGACACCTCACCCACATCAACTAAGATATGCTTTGTTTCGTGTAGCTGTGTGTACGGTCCATGGCTTCTCTGGAGACTATTGGCCCTCTGATGACAGGGATGAAGGTTCGGGCGGACATGGCTGGATTGGCTTGTGAAGCTCTCAACCGCATGTTCCAGAAGGAGCAGACAGACCTAGTTGCCCAGGTGCACTGTCGCCCTTGCTGTTATTATCCCTCACTATGTTTCATGTGTCCTTAATGGAACTTTCTATAACAACTTAACAGGCTCTGAGGGTGGAGCTGGTTCCATACCTCTTGAAATTACTGGAAGGAATCGGCCTGGAGACGTTAGAAAACCCTTCAGCTACTAAGGCCCAGATAGTTAAAGCTCTGAAGTCCATGACTCGTAGTCTACAATATGGAGAGCAGGTATGATCGAATTATTAAAGTCATCGAATGATTGGTATGATTGTTTATTTAACAATCAAATATTTGAACTCTTGCTTGTTTTTTTCCATAGGTGAATGAAATTCTTGCAAAGTCTTCAGTATGGAGTGCCTTCAAAGACCAGAAACACGATCTTTTCATCTCAGAGTCTCAGACTGCAGGTTACCTGACAGGTAAAGTTTTCTTTTTTGCATATTAGAAGAGTGATTAACCTGAATAACAAGCTAAACTGTTAAAATATAAAGTGCTTTAAAAGGTAAGTCTTCTGCATCTTTCTCTGAGCTGATGATGAATCTTAATGCTTTGCTTTACCCTAAAAAGGCAAAACACCTTATGGCTGACTCCTCACTTATGCTTAAACCCAGCTGTCCTGTAACTTCCTGGCTCTACCCTTCCCTTCCTCTTTTTTCCTCCACATTTCCTCCTCAGGGGTTTCCACTCCTTCTCTCCTGGCCGCCAGCAGCCCACTGCGAGGTGGGCTCTAGACTCCTGAACTGGGCCCTCACAGCCCTCCTCTCTTTTGCTCTGATGCAGGTAGACCGTCCTGGCTCCTACCGTCATTCCTTTCCTCTTTACCTCCATCCTGGCTGCACATGCCATTCTCCATTCCCACCCATTTCATCTTACTCACACTGAAAATAATTCATTACCTCTTAACACCCGTTCTGGATCCTCAACAGTGTGTTGGAAAACAGCCAGCTTGTGTTATGTATGCAATATGTAGCCAGCACATTTTAAAAGGCTGAAATGTAGAGTTACAAGTGAAAAACATAGAAAATAGAATCAGGTTTTCTAGAAAATTATCCATTAGTTGTTTACACAGTAGTCAAACTAAATTAAGCCCATGGAAAACATTGTAGCCAGTGTAGCGATCATCCCATCCATGCTTGGTGTCTTAGTGTGTAGTACATCATTCTAGCTCCCCATTAGCCCTGCATCTATCCTTGTAATTTACATCTGAACTGTCTCTTCTGCCTTGCTGTCATTGTAGGTCCAGGAGTAGCAGGTTACCTTACAGCAGGAACGGGCACCACAGTAATGCCCAACGTCCCACCCCCTGTGGACAATGACACTGGAGACCAAGGCTGAAGGACACGCACACTGAAAGGCTCAGGCACCCAGAGTGCAGCTTCACGGCCGCAGCTCAGAGAGGGACTGTTCAGCTCCCCACACGGAGGGGATGTTGAGAGGAAAACAAAACAACTGAAAAAAAGAAGAGTGAGAGAGCGGGCCGTCATTGACTGTCACCAAAACCTCTGCGACACCTCCTGCAGCGTCACTCTGCTTTGCCCCTTTCAAATGACACTCAAGTCTTCAGAAATGCTTTGTTTTAATGGATGACCACAGTTGTTTAGTTTCTGTTCTACTTTTCTTATTTCTTCTAATGACAGAGAAGAGTTTACTTTTTGTATGAATATATTTTTTACTCTTGATTTTTTTTTTCATTAGACAGTCATGGGAAGACTGAGGCTTCTTTTTTGTTAATTTTTTTTTCTTCTCTTTGGCATATTCTGATTGGCTACCTTAACCTTACATCTCTGAGGCCTCATTTGTGACGAACAAGCGCACAGGACCTATCCACCACTGAAATAAACATTTTGTTTACTTGTCTATATTAACGCATTCTCATGTGGAAAAGAAAAAAAAAAATCACGGGACATGAAGAAATGGATGTGTATGATTTCTCTGGCCTATTTCTCCAAAAGAAAATGCCACTTTAACCCCTTAGACTTCTGCTGACCTCTGGTCTGCTTTGATCAGGTCAGCTTCAGTCCTCTTCTGTCAAAGATGACACAGAGCTCTCATAATATCCAGCCTTTTTTTCCTCTGATCTTATTCATACTTCATTCTGCTCTCTCTTTGAAGGCTACCCTTTTCTGCCTCATATTTTTTAAAGTAACTCTCCCCCAGAATGCAAAAAGCACTAGAATATTTATGAGTGAATAATAACCACCTGAAATGAGCTTCTGCTGACATGACGAATGACATTGACTCTGATTACCAATCTATGTGAAAGACTAGTGCAATTTGTGAAATGTTCAATGTAATATTACGTATATAAACTTTATATTGAATGTACATTGAAAAAAAAAATCAGTTGACACTTGTACATAAAATTTTAAGAATAAAAGGGAACCCACAGTGTTGTTCTACTTGTTTTTTCTGTTCACAATAATTATAGATGTTAAGTCTGTTGAGAGAGAGAGAGATGAAAAGGGGGGCGGGCATATATCAAAATATTTCTCAATCCAATCACTTTTGCAGTTAAATGTTTTTATACAAGAATCAATTTGATATACTCGAGGCCTCAGGCAATATGTTTGTTTGCTTATAAGTGCAAATGTTTCATAGAGTTATGTCATTTATATTATGTCAATCTATTTGAGAACCATAACTTTTCACGAATGTGGATATTGAATTTATAGTGGATTACACCAGCTACATAGATGCCATGAATTAGGGACTAGGTCTCACCTCACAAGCCTGACCGTAAGTCAAGGAAATTCATAAAAATTGTCAATACAGCTGCCATTGAGGGCAATGTGAATAGGGAAAATGTGCTAAAAATGAAAACGGTTTTAATATATTTATGTCAGAATTTAAAAAAAAAACACGGTCCCTTCAGTGAAGTTTTCAAGTTTCTAATTTTTTAAACATTAATATATAGTTTATCACCCCCAATTCGCTTTCTAATGTCTGTAGCGGAACCTTTGAAACGTTCACTCCAGTCGGTCAGATTAGCAGGTAACGCCGGAAGTTGCGCCAAAGGCGCGAACACTATCAACAAAGATCACAATTTATATATCTAAACTATTACGATTAAATTGTTTTAAAATGTATGTCAGTTAGTTAAACCCATATCTTGGGACTGTTGGTTGGACTGTTGGTTTACGATAACATGAGCAGTGGTAGTTTTTGGATGTTTTTATGTTGTAACTGAGCTACATGCAGGTTTGAACGTTAGCTCGCAAGTTTATGTTGCGCAGCTAACATAAAGTCAGTGTAGGCTTTCTAAAAAGTGACAACAGACTTTACAAGCTTCAACTCGCTGACAAGCCGCACTAAGGTAAAACTAGCTTCATATGACTAATCAGAGTTTATACTGATTCCCGTCGGAATACACAGACTGTCTTTACTGGCGCTCTTGAGCTCTTCTATTAAAGGTAAGTAACTAGTAAGTTATTATTTTAAGCTAATAGCAGGCTTGTGTTGAATGTATGGCGGTGCTTAAGGTGCTTAGTCATAACTTAATCTTTGTAGGTGATCATTTTATATTTGGATGCTACTGCTAAGGCCAGCCACAGCCATTATAATAAATGCCAGGTCTTGTCGCTGGTACAGGGTCACCATGTCTAAGGTAGAAAAAGTAGCCTTCATTGTGAAGTTTGTGGAAAGTGAAGGATCAAAAAAAGACTGTGCTGCCAAAGCTTATGAGGTAAGCTCTACTGCCTGGTCCAGTCTTTCTTCTAGTGTTTACTGTCTCTTTGTTTTACAAATTGGTAATCATGTTTGTCTCCGGTTTATTCAGGCCATTTTGGAGCTGCAGTCTGAAAAATATTTGAAAACCATCACAGAAGATGATGTTTTGCGCATGGATAAGAAGGACAAGTCTCTGTTTGTGTTCACCAGTTTTACATCTCCAGCCTTTCTTCACTGCAAGAAGGTTGAACTCTACACTTTTAAACAGTGAAATGTCACTCCTGAGGCTCTATCAGAGATTGACTCTTGTTTTGTTTTTTTTATTTCTTGTGCAGCTTGGTTGCAGAATAGTGAGTCCACTGGTGGTGTTGTACTGCCTGCAGCAACAGCGTTGTGTCCCCAAAGCAGAGAAGCCTGTCTATAACATGGCCATGGCTGATGTCACCATTTGCTGCACCAGTATGGACAGAGCAATACGGGTAAGAGATCTGCTATATACATTTTAATAAAATATGAAGCACTGTGACATGTTTATGTCCATACCTTCTCTCACACTCCAGGAAGAGCTGATGGATCTGGTGCAGCTCATGGGTGGATGGGCCTATTCGGATCTAAACGTATCTGTTACACACCTGATTGCAGAAGAGGTGGGCAGTAAAAAGTACCTGGTAGCAGCCAGCCTCAGTAAACCCATCCTGTTGCCTACGTGGGTTAAAGCCTGCTGGGAGAAATCACAGGATAGGTATGTACTGTGATTTACATGGCTACATCTATTAAATGAAGACTTGTGTTTCCTGTTTGATACAAATTCACATTTTAAATCACTGTACATTTACAAAAACATGAATGGTGTCTCTGTACTGCTTTTCCAGTCTTTTCAGATATACAGACCTGCCCTTAGAGGACTACCTTTGCCCTGTGCTGCGTGGCTGTAGTGTTTGTGTGACAGGTCTGTCCAGCACAGAACGCAAAGAAGTACAAAGACTTTGTGAGCAGCATGGGGCCAACTACACCGGTCAGCTCAAAATGAATGAGTGTACACACCTCATTGTTAATGAACCAACAGGTAAGTCACCAGTATTTTTTTAAAAAAATGATGTAATGCCATCATTTGTGCGTCATTGATTGTCATCGATCGTACTTGGTTCTAGGTCAGAAGTACGAGTGTGCTCGGAAGTGGAATGTGTATTGCGTGTCTTTGCACTGGCTCTTTGACAGCATAGAGAAGGGCTACTGTCAAGATGAGAGCAGGTACACTGTGGAGCGCAATGCTTCAAAAACCACTCGACCACACACTTCCACACCTACTGGTACCAGCAAGAAGGACGGTGAGTCGCATTTGATGAGATGATAAAGGTTTTCCACAGTAATTCAGAACCTGTTTGTCTTTAATGATTGAAGAGTTATGTTTTTCATCTCCAGAGGGTCCGTCACTGTTGGGCTTGAGCAACATTTCTGTGAACACTAGCAGAACAATAAACGACACGGCTCTCACCAATAACAGCACTGTCAGCCACCTGGAAGCTCCAGACCCCATAGAGAGTCTGGATCTTACCGTGTGCCCTGCTGATGATTTATTGGATGGCTGTAAGGTAAGTAGATGGTCTGCAGTTTTCTTTTTATAGAGATTTTATGTATTTCCTCTTTCAATTCTGTAGTAGGAGTTAGTTGAGTCTATAAATGATAAACTTGAGGCTTTCTGTCATTTTGTGTTAAATGTCACACAGCTGTATCTGTGTGGCCTGCCAGGGAATAAACTGGAGAAGTTACGGCGTCTTGTAAATGCTGCAGGAGGTCTGCGCTTCAACCAACCCAGTGAGGAGCTCTCTCATGTGGTCATGGGCGAGCTGGACCAGGACCTCAATAATTTTCTTTCCAAAGCAACTCACAGGTCTGAACTAAAGAGCTTTAATAACCTTCATGATATTTATATCCTCTGTATTAATACAATAACTTGGAGATTCTAATGTTTCCTTTCATACCAAAATATGTTTGGTTGGACTGCATAATAATTTAGACTAAAGGCTATTACACACTGAGAAATGGAGATTCTAGGTTTATCCAATTCTCAATAGGGAGAATTGCGTGCTTTGATCCAGGAGTGAAAGCTCTATCGTGGCCGCTTTTTGCCCACTTTAATATCCTTTCTGCATGTATTAAAACAGCAGCTTTATAGTAAAAAAGTCCAGATGCAAATGGGTCCATCACCCACTGACTCATTATAATACAAAAAGTAAGTCAAAGTAACCATTGAAGAACTAAAATCTTATATTAAACAAGAATCTGAAACATTTGTCTTTAAAATAGTCGGTCGTCTCAGCTCTTAAACACAGAATGTTGGAAAAAAAAAGTCTTGATGCATGCTCAATCATCCAGGTAAAATTGAAACTTAAAAAAAAAAGTTTATATTTTATCTGTCTAACATTTCCACACACACTTTTTCAATATAGCCTTTAAATCTTTCTCCCATAAAGATGACATTTAATGAGCTTCCCTGTACCCTTAATGACAAGTTTTGTCAGCATAGGTCAATAAAAATGTGGTTTGATGACCATTAGAACAGGGTCTTAAATCTTCAACTACATCCCAGCTTTTTGGATGTCAGCATTCTCAAAAAAATTAAAAACACAAATATGAAAAAAGAAAGACAAGGATTAAGACATAATGTGGTTAATATATAATTTATGTTCTCTCTGTAATTCACAGGCCCCATGTAGTAACAGTAAAGTGGCTAATAGACAGCTTCTCAAAGGGCACTCTGCTCCCAGAAGCCAGCTACCTCCACCCTGACTGTCTGCCTCCTGCTCCAGCTGATGTAGTGGTGCCGGGTTACCACACTCCCAAATCCCGGATCTCAACTGGTCCACCTGCTGGCAGCCCGAGCACTCCGGGGAGAAAGAAAGCAGACGAGGATCTACTGTCACAGTACATGGATGATGACCCTACAGTGAGTAAGTATCTGTTGCTGACGGTGTTTGTATGGGATCAAGAGTCTGTATAAGACAGCTGAATGAATAAGATTCAGACTTAGGTTAGTTTTACATATTGGTACAGCTGCTCATATCCGTTTGTGTTCCAGTTGATATGCCGCCTCCACCACCAGCAGAGAGTAAAAGCAGGAAGTCCATTAGTACAACTGCAGAGCTCCAACCTGAATCCTGGGTACCAAACCACACTAATGGGACAGAATCCACCCTGCAGGAAGCCAGCGAGGCAGGACTGTTTTTCGGGAAACGTTTCCTTCTTGTGGGGTTTGGTACGGAGGCAGAGGCACAGCTCTCTCTGCTGGTGACAGAACATGGAGGCAAAGTGCTGATAGGCCGCTCCCGGGTTGTCGCAGACTATGCTGTGGTCCCTCTCTTGGGGTGCTCAGTGGAGGCCACAGTGGAAGAGGTGGTCACTGATACCTGGCTGGTAAGTTTGTTAATAGTGCTCCATGTTGTGAGAGTGCCTTATGCTTTTGATTGACTTATTTCTCTCATTAAACCTCAGGTCATGTGTGTGGAGAAGGAGTGTGTCCTGCAGCTGTCCTCCCACCCTTTGTTCACTCCTGTCCCAGTGATGGACGGACAGTTTCCTCTCAAAGATTGCGTCCTCTCTGTCAGCCAGTTCACCGGAGCAGAGAGGGAGTCTTTGGTGGAGCTTGCCAAGCACCTTGGAGCCGAGTATGACTACCTTACATGCACCAGTCGTTATGTTTAGGCATAATATCCATAAACATTAACTACTGCAGGAATATTTGATTAAACTTTTAAATTAGCTGGTATTTGCATTCATTATTATGCATGAACACTCAATGTGAAGCCAGTTGCTTTGTGTTCAGAGCAGTAATGAGGATGAATTTCTGTTTTCTGTACATTTTTCTATCTGTATGTGCTCCTGAGCAGTAGGATGATACAGCTGTTTAATAAAAGAAGAAGCTGCCCTGGCCTGTGTGCATTGCTGTAACTTAAATTCACTTGCTCTGCTGCATACTTTATAGCCCAGTCCTGCTGCTCATTAGGAGATATGTGTGTTAAATCTTTAAATTTGTTTTGTGTCTCCTTGCTGCAGCGTCCAGGATTATTTTGTGCGCCTGGCCAACCAGAAGAAAGGCATGCTGGCCAGCACGCATCTGGTGCTGCAGAGCCCCGAGGGCACAAAGTACCAGGCAGCAAAGAAGTGGGGGCTTCCTGCTGTTACCATGCACTGGATACTAGAGTCTGCTCGAACTGGGAAGAGAGCAGAGGAGGGAAGATTTTTAGTTGATCTGCCACCCTCACCAGGTTAGATAACTAACTTTGCTAGATCTGTAATTCTCAACACACGATTAGAGTTATAAATTACATTAAATTAAACCGTATGATGGAGTTTGGCTGGAGTTTTAAGAGGCATTCATTTGTAGCACCAGTTTGACCTGATTGCTAATGACTACCACCAGAGATTTTCCTGGCTCGGGATGGGTCTTTATAAGAACGATAGTTTAGTTTTTATTGGTCTTTAATTTTAGTTTAGTTTTAGTTGCAGTTCGCTTAATTTATTAAATTCATTATGTTATTAAATGTAATTGTAGACTCAAGTTTGTCTAGTGTGTCATTGCTTCTTAATGAGACTGGCTGTTTTTATTTTGTTCTTCCACAGAGAGGGATGAAGAGAGTTTTGTAGGTGGTTCGCAGAAACAGATTATTCCTCCAGCGGCTCGTTCCTCTCCAGAAATCCCTTTGTTGGGTCCCCGGAGCGGTAAGGCTGTCACTCCTCTGGATTTAGGCCGCTTTCAGAGCAAAGTGTTCCGATCTGTTTTGGATGAGATGAAGCCCAAAGAGGACATCAGCACCCCAAAACAAAACCAGGAGGGTGGCAGAAGGAACCCACTACAGAACGAGGCCTCTCTGCAGCTGGACACCCCTTCTCGTTTCCTCAACCGAGACCAGCTCTTCAGACCCTCTTTTAATGTCAAGGTTGGGATTCACTGA
This sequence comes from Pundamilia nyererei, assembly GCF_000239375.1. NCBI lineage: Eukaryota > Metazoa > Chordata > Actinopteri > Cichliformes > Cichlidae > Pundamilia > Pundamilia nyererei. The sequence goes on along the minus strand of NW_005187488.1, from coordinate 1,831,988 downwards.
GCAGCTTACACTTCTGGCATTTCATGTTTGCTGATATTTGATTAATGTTTCTCTAAATATGTGTATTTATATTATTTAGGATGCACTTGGAGCTATGGAAACTCCGGGTGGGGCATCGAAACCAGGGAAGAGGATTGAGACTCCACTCACTGATGTCATCAACAGGAACCTGAAAGTAGCGCTGGCTAATAGCACCCGCAATAATGTCTCAGAGATGCAAGCAGTCTCTGCCAGTCCCCAGCTTGCAAAGACAGCTGAGAAGGAGGTAAACACTAGTACTGCTATACAAATGTGTTAGAGCCTGGTGGTTACAGAGCCACAGCACATCTTAGCGATTATCAGTGTTAGATTGAAGTACACACAGGTCTTTATTTCCCAGTCACAAACATAACAACTCAAAAGAAAGACAGACAAAAACAATATGGTGTTTGCGTGTTAGAGTCCACGAAAAGAAGCCGGGCCCCTGAGTGGTGTTGTGGTCTGCGTGGGAAAGAAACTGAGCAAAATGCAGAGTGAACTAAACGCCATCGCTGCCTCGCTTGGAGCCGACTTCAGGTTTGTAAACTTTACTTAAGAGGTTTTTATTTTATTTCATTTTTTTTAAACCTTTCAAATCCTGGTTCTATCTGTCGCCACTCTCCCTCTATTTCGAGCTAAGCATGCTTTCCCAGTGTCAGCATTTTAAAACCACAGAATGAGAATTAATGTTTGGTTTTACCTGTTTGTTCTTATTTTTTCATCATATGACTTTTACAAATGACAGTTTTTCACTTTGATTTCCTTCAAGTCTGAGCAATAAATCAGTTCCATAAACTGGGCTTACATAAGGATTAAGGCCAAAGTCCAAGTATACTGCTTCTAAATCATCATGACACCTGTACGAATTATCAAAAAGTAACCCATCAATGTTATAAGAAAGTCCTGGAAAGTAACACTTTATCAATTGATTTTATTTTTTGCAAATATGATGCAAACGGTACAAACATATCTTTGCTAACTTCTTTTCAGGTGGGCTTGTGACGATACAGTAACACACTACATTTACCAGGGCCGTGTGGGGGACAACACCCGGGAATACAGAGGAGTGAAGGAGAGAGGGCTCCATGTGGTCTCCCAGTACTGGTTGCAGGCGGTGGGTTTCCCAGTAGTGTAAACGTCAGCGTTTTCTCACTGATTTCTAATCATTTGTGACAGCTGATTAAGTCTGCTGTGTGAAAGTGATGCTGTGTTCGTGTTATTTGAAGTGATATAAGGTAGTGTAAAACACAGTACACTGTTGAAGCCCATCCCAGTATTTAGTGGGTAAGAGGCAGGCATCAGCTGATCTGCAGAAAATTAACACACACATGTTAGGAAACAATTCAGTCTTTAGTTTCTTTCAACCTGAGCACATAAACCATGCCTATAAAAGGTTCAAGCCACATGCTTCTGTGCATTTAGAGAAATTACGTCTTCATAAAGATTCACAAAGCTGCATTAAGATGCAGTTGATTTCATTTGGGTATTATTTGTATTCTCCTGCAACATTTCACCCTGGGGAAGCAATTAGCATCTCATCAACAAAAGCAGAATACTAAATGAAAAACGTCTTTGATGTGTAAATTCAGAGGCATCGTCGTTTCAGTGGTGTGTCTCCTCATAATTGTTTTATCTAGTTACGTTTTGGTGTGTAGATAAATACTGTGTGCAGTAACGTGTCTGTTTTCATCCTGTGCAGTGCGCTGATGAGCAAAGGCACGTCGCGGAGTCTCTCTATCCTTTCACCTACAACCCTAAGATGAGTTTAAACCTGAGCCAGGTGCCCAGCAACTCTCAGAGGTCACCACCTTTAACACGAACACAACGCAAAGACATCAGGGAGACGAAGGAAGACGAGGTGGGTCTGATTTGAAAGTCAGAGTTAGTGGGGGACCTGTGTTGGTTTAGAATAGAATTTCTCAGGATAATCAGGATGTATTGTTCAATTAATGCTGGGATGTCTCAATTATCTTTCTTTTCCTGTTTAATTGATCTTTAGTTTTCTTTGTCGCAGTTTGTGCACAATCCCACACAAGAAGCTGCAACCCAACGCCGTGTGAGTGATGGAAGCACAGACCAAGAAGAGATGAATGATAGCACAGAAAGGAGGGGTGAGTGTCTTTTCTGTTGCTGGTAATTAAATCCACTGAGCTTCTGCATGTACTTGAAACGAGTCTAAGACTCTCAAGGCTCACCACCAATCTGCAAATCTGTCCATAACTTCTGGAGTAATCCTGACAAACCAAGCCTGTCACAGAAGTAAAAAGGTCTTCAGTATACATGGTTGTATATGAGGTTTTACATATTTTTTGCTATCCTGATATTTTAGAAACGCTAGAGATGAGAGAGAACCTGCAAAGACAACTGCAGGAGATCATGTCAGCCACTAAACTGACGACAGGGAGGCGTACCTCAGTCAGGCTCGCTAGGATGGGATCCGGAGGGGCAGACTCGGGCCCCCACACACCCGAAGGGAGCAGAGTTGGACGGAGCGGTAACAGACGGACTCTAGAAGCTCTGAGGTATGAAAGAAGCTGCTTATGTTAAAACTAAAAGAAGCTTGAATCTCTAAGGAATCTGGCAGCAGCTCAGGGCGTTTTGCAGAGTCCACTATAAAACATTTAATGTGCTTTTTTATTTGTTTAAAAAAAAAAAGAAAAGTGGAAGGTGCTGTATGCATGTTTGGGTACAGAGCTGTGGTGACAGCAGAAGAAATAGTAAATATCATCATTTTACCTACAGAACTATGTTAGCAGTAGGGGCGCGTTGAGCTTTGAAAAGTCCTTTTGTGTTAAATTCAGGATCTAAACCATATAAATACCATAGATGGTATTTTTTTGGCTTCACATAGCTGACTGCTCTGTTGTGATTTCAGGGTTCCTCGAGAAGCGGCTATGGACATGAACACAGAGCCATCCCAGAGTGAGCAGATAGTTTGGGATGACCCCACAGCCAGAGAAGAGAGGGCCAAGCTCGCTGATAATTTACAGTGGCCTGGAAGCCCATCGCAGCACTCTGAGCCCCTCGCTCCTCCTCCAACTGCAGACAGCGGACCACAGCTAAGGGACTCCATGACGGACTCAGAGCTGGTAGAGATGGGTAAGAAATGAGGATCCAGCTGCACCAACTGTTTGAAAGCGTACAATGGGCTAAATTAATGCATAGAGGGGTTTACACCTACCTGGACAGATAAAGAAGATTTTGAACTGTGAATCATGCAAATGAAAGGTCTAAGCTTTGGAAGGACGCAGAGATACGGTGAAGAAGTGGTGCATCTTAGTATAGAGCTCTCAAGTTAGTCTCAGGTCTATTTAAAGTCTGTGTATGCATATAATAGGGAAACACTGTTTCTGATATGTTGGTAACATTTCACCGTTGTCGCTCCCGCAGCTGCTTGTGACGTCATTGAGCAGCACATGAACAAGAAAGTCCTGACGCCTCCTCCCGAGGAGCCAGAGAATGACGTCCTCACTCCTGAAGCTCCCAGCATTGCTTTTCCTCTCGCCAACCCCGCAGTAGCACCAGAACCACAGGTGAAGGGTTCGAAATTTGCACTGACAACAACACGTGAAGCTTTAATCTGGTCTAAATGAAATTTAATTGCTCAGCATTGTGTAACACTTCTCTCCACTTTCCTGCGTTACGCAAACAGCTGCATGCTGGTGCTTATTCAGTTACATAATAATGAACTGATCATTTGTACTGCGCAGTGTACAATCTGTACGTCTCTTTCAAGCAAAGTACTAGTGCTAAAAGGTTGTTTATTTTTCTCAGGAGAAGAAGAAGGAAGAAAAACAACCTCCCAGATTTCAGCTGTCCTCCCTCAGCCCCCAGGAGCGCATTGATTACAGTCACCTCATAGAGGAGCTTGGTGAGTCTCCCATCTAATTAGCGATCTAACGCTGTTTCATCGTGCTGCAGTACAAAAGGCAGCACATCAGAGGCTGGAAGTCAGAGGAGCTAATCCCTGATGACTATAACTGAGGATCTGCCTCCAGGATATGGAAGTAGTTCTTCCAGCACTGTTTCCTCTGTCAAAAAAAGCATGACTCAGATCTTCACTGGTCATGACAAGTTATATCATTATTAAAACTTTCACACTGTATTTCTGCCTCAGCGCATCTTACTAGCTTAATAGCTTGACAGCCGTTCATCTGCTAGGCTTTAAACTTGGTGGGTGTATTGCTGGGAACTGAAATAAGTGCAGCGTTGAGTTTGAGGTTGTTAGAATAAACGGTTGTCATATATTGGCTAAAAGTTCACTTCGTTACCAGCATTTCCCCTACAAGACGTGTTTGTTCGGCTGTCTCTTTGAGGTCATTTACTAACAGTAAAGCATTCTCAGTCCTCTTACACATGAGTTTAATCTTCACTAATTATTGGCAAACCGTAATCCAAAACTAAACCTGTTTCAACCAAGCAAAAAGTTGCATTCAACCAATGTCTGCTACACTGATACTGTTGCATTTACTTCATCAGCCATAAATGCTGAAAAACCAGTCTGTTTCCACCGTTTTTGAGTTGCACATCTTCTCTTTCCAACCTGTAGAATATGAAAATACTCACTGGGGTCAGCGATCACATGTGAGGTCATGGAAAATGTGCTGTGATCCAACCTTTCGAGATCCAAACCAGCTTACCAGTTTAAAATAGGTGCACAGATGGTGACTGTATCCATGGTGCTGGAAACATGTTATCAGAGGGTCTGATAGAGTCAGTGGAATAGGATAAACTTCATATTTATATTGTATTTTCATGCCATTCAGTTATCAGTGTTGCAGCCATAATCCCTGCACAGGCCAAGTGTACCGTGTGTGTAGTTTTCTGTCTCTGTCTGTTGCTGTAGGTGGTGTAGTCTTGGATAAGCAGTCTTTTGACCCCAGCTGCACACACATCATCGTCGGGACACCCCTGCGTAATGAGAAGTACCTGGCAGCGATGGCAGCTGGGAAATGGATCCTGCACCGCTCGTACCTGGAGGCGTGCCGCTCTGTGGGTCTCTTCATTCAGGTCAGAATCCGAAGAGCAATCTTTGCCACAAGTAAATATGATAGAAAGTCTGGGAATGTGGAATATAAGCGCTCGGATAACACCAATACTTTCAAGGAGAGTCCTTCATGCAAGTATCACCACACAGCCGTCATCTTAGGCTGTTATTTTAGACTAGACAAGGAACGGGTCACTTCTAATAAAAACCACACAAAAGGTTTTCTTGACTTGTCCCCAAAAATCTCCAAATCTGTGATCTAGGAGGAGGAGTTTGAGTGGGGCAATAGCTCCATCCTTGACGCATTGCCCTCCATCACCTCCCAACAAAAGAGACTAGCGTTAGCCGGCATGCGCTGGAGAAAAAGCCTGCAGGGTCACTCTGAACACGAGGTACGAGCAGGCTCATACACACAATAAAAACCACAGCTCTGAGGCATTTTGTGTTCTATAAACAGGCATTTGTATTTTTCAGGGCGCCTTCAGTGGATGGACAGTCATGCTGAACATCGACCAGAGCAGAGAATCGGGATTCAGGCGGTTGCTGCAGTCCGGCGGGGCGAAGGTTTCTCAGTGCTTTTCTTTTATGAGACACATCCAGCAGTATGCAGTCTTTAGCCAAGATAGATTAGCATCCTAAAAGTGTCTTAAAACAGCAACAGCTTCAGTAGGTTGATATTTATTTTCTGATATAATCTTTAGAAATGTCTGTGATGTAAAATTTGGAATCCTTGATAAAACTGAGCTAGTGAGTCAAAAGAAAGCGAGAAAAAAAAGAGCTAAGAAGATGGGGCTGTTGTTTTAGATGGAGGTAAATAACCATCACAGCAGTATGCTGAAGGAAAGAATTGTGTTGTTTGCGGGTTTACGTTTGTCTGCTTCATTTGACTTCTTTCCACAAACACAGCAAACACACAGTCTGTCATTTCTCTGCAGGTCCTTCCTGGTCCCTCCCCATCCCTGTACAAAGAGGCCACACATCTTTTTGCAGACTTCAGTCGACTCAAACCCGGAGACTTCAGAGTTGATGTTTTAGAGGCTACCTCACAAGGAGTCACATGCCTGAAGCCAGAATACATTGCAGACTATCTCATGCAGGTTAGCAGGGCTCTTCATTTATATATTCTCAGCTGAGTCTGATGCTGAATTTCTCACTTGAAAGACGTTTGATGTCTTCCATGTTGCAGCCCACACAAAATTGAATGTTAAAGATGGGTTTTTAGCAATGGCCTTTTTTCCCATCTTTGCTTAAGGAGCCAACACCACCCATCGAGCTGTACCACCTGGCTGAAGCTCCCTCTGAAGAAGCTCCAGGCACACCGTCACGTAAACGTAAAGCAGCAGCAGAGACCTCCAGGCTGAAAAGGAGCCGTGTGAACTGAAGTTAAATATCTTAAAGATTTTCAACAATGTGAAGATGATTGTAAAAAAAAAATCCCTATTTTTTATGACCTGTATGAAAATAAAATAAATGTAGCACCTGTATTGTAATACTGCATTTTTCATAGAGCGCCCTGGAGCTGCTGCTTGCACCGAGAGACTCTGCTTGTGATGGATGAGTTAATGAACGTCTGCAGAAAATGTCGAGTCACGTTTTGTAATTGCATGCGATGTTACTCTCTGGCCTGTAGAGGGCAGTAGTGTGTCAGTGCATGCCTCAGGTCTGATTTCTCAGCAGCAGAATGTAAACTCAAGTCTCCCAAGTGCTGTTTTAACATTTATATATTTAATAACTTTACTTATTGTTTAGGATTTTTTTTGGGGGG
>NW_005187488.1:1802584-1825038 GCF_000239375.1 Pundamilia nyererei | reverse complement strand
CCCCTCCAGTCTAGTAAACACTAGATTTTGTTTACTCTGTTCATGTAGACCTCTGGTACACTGATGTGTTGCTTCATACCAGCGTGCCAGCTGAGGTTTGAGGCCTCGGTTCTCTCTCATAAGATGGTTAAGTGGTTTAACCTCGTAATAGATGGACCAGCTGACCGCCCCCTCACAGGTTCAGTATTTAGAAGTGTGGGATTAGAGGAGGAATCCTGACAGGGAGGGAAACATGACTCAGATCCCAGAGGGCAGCTTAAGGTCACTCACAAAGTTTGGCAAGTTTCAAATTTTACAACCAATAATTTTAATGGTAACAACCAAACCGTATTTAATTAAGCTGCATATTATAGGGCAAAGGACCTGTTCTTGCACACTGCACATACCTGTGAGCTGTGAACAAGTCCACCCTTGAACAGTTTTTCCTACAGGAAAGGCAAGGGTTAAATTATCGTATAACTTATATTGCTGTTAACTTTATGCCAGCATAGCCAATATGCGACTTAAATATCAGGGATATGGAAGATGAAGACTGCCAAAATAAAAAACCCAAATAATAAAAGAATGACAAAGCTAAATTATAATGTATGAGAGGCATGTATAATGTAGCTTTGCACTGATGTTTAACAACTAATAACATAATTTAATACAAAAGTTTAAAAAAAAAAACCATGATAATGATAAACATAATCTGGCAAAAGAGCAAAAAGAAGCAGATAAAGCAAAAAAAACAAAAATTAAATATAGAAGCGATATATAAATTATGTAATGCTTACATCTTTTTATTTAATGTTGTATTTTCATATTTTGAGTCTTAGTTTTGTGAACATGCAAGGTGGAGATAAATGCCAGTGGAAGTGGAAATTTTGGGTTATTATTTCAAAATTTCAAGATTTTTGAGAGATTAACATGAAATTTTAACCTACTTCTACTTGGTAATCGATCAATTAATTAATAAATAAATTTAAAAAAAAACAATCAGCGTGGGAACAAGCTTGCATAGCCCTCAATAGGTGGAGAGCCACTATAAGTCCTGCACTGAATCACACTTTCAGCAGTGATGGGAAACATTTCAGTGCTTATTTGTTAGTTTTTATGTGTTGTATCAATTTAGATCAAATTAATAGTTAGTTATGGTTTAATTAACTAAATGTTCTCACAGAGCTAAATCACGCCTGTAATGTACTTATTTTATCTGTCTGTAAACAACAGAATCATTAAAAAGCAATGTTTGCTAATAAGTCTATTAAACCAGTAATGAAGGCAGGATTTTAAGTGTTTCTTTCTCTCTTTTACACTTTGTTCAGGAGTTAACGCATCGTTTCTTAAACCACTGCAGCTCATAAAAATCCCGGAGCTCTGCAGCTGGACACGACAACGATATTAATATTCACAGGTCCCGCTCCAGGAAGTGTGGATGTCTGAAACAGTTTTCCATCAACAGGTGTCCCACAGAGGTGGACTAACGTCCCACTTTGCTGACTGGCAATTGGCCAAGAGTTCAGCTTCACTGACGTTTCACTGCGTCACGCGGTCCTCTTTCTATAAGCTAACTTTGTGGGTTTCGTGTTGGGACGGGGGATTTCAGCGCGACCCTGCGATCAGGGAGGAAAACTCTGCAGCAGTCCTCATTAAAATTCCCCGTCCGTACGCTCACCACGAGAACCTCCTGTGGTGGGTGGCACCGGCGTCCTGCGCGCCTCTTAATTGCGCATCAAGCATTAAGGGGAGATCACGGATCACAGTTCCATTACCCGTGGCCGCGGATTACGCTGCCTTGAGGCTGGGAGGGGGTTCCTTCACGTCCCGCTATTTACGGCTTTGGGGCTGAGAGAGGAAAGGTGGACGCAGAGGGGTCCAGAGGTCCAGCGAAGGGTGGCGCCCTGCGCATGTTGTAGTCCAGCGCCTGGACGCACAGTGCCGCTTCCCTGGGGCCGGGGGACCCACAGCGACACGGTCGGCTCCTGCAGTCCGCTGCCTGGGCTCCACTGGCTTCTCGCTGCAGCTCATGATTCGGACATTTCTGTGCGGGGACTGGCAACATGTGCGCCCGGATGGTGTGAAGTGTGACGCGGCGGCTTTTGGGTTGCATTTCACTCGGATACGCCGAGCAGGCTGCCCGACGTTACGGCGCACCTTGTGCAGTAGGTAAGTCGGCTACATCTTCATCCCTGTACTTCAGATTACACACATCACCCTCCAGCTGCTCTGCGCATCCGGCGTGTTTTATTGATCGCTCTTACCTCTGCTTATTGATTATGTTAAACGTCCGATTTGTTGAAATCTGCTCAGGGTTTCCGGGCAGTGACAGACACGAAGGTCTGGGCTTCAAATCACTGTCAGTGCTGCAGAACATGTCACTGCAAGATATCCTCATTCATGCCCTATCAGCTCAGAGCATCAATAATGCATTGCACGATGTGAATATTGATATCAAGACTGGGAAATGCCATCGTCAGAAGTTGAGCTCGCGTTGCTTTCTGGAAGAATCATCATGTAATTGAGGAATAGTTTTTATTTATTTATTTTATTCAGTGTGATCTTAGGGGGCTTAAGAGGCTTGAAAATCATCTTAAATGAATGAACATTACCACCTAATAAAACATCTTTCGAGGGTTTCAATGGACTTTTGGTGACACTTAGTTCTTGAAGAGAGTACAGACTGATTTCTCCAGTTTTTTTTCTTGGATAAAGTTTGTGAAGACAATAAAAGCCATGAGTCTTCCAGTCTGATCATCTTTGTCCCGAGTGCTTTATTTGTCAGGCAACATGGACAGAAACAAAGGAGATAATAGAAGAAACTCTCTTAAAATGCCATAGTGCCAAGAACAAACTGCATCACCAAATACCCCAGTGGAGTGTGAAGGTTCAGCTTTGTTCAAGAACAGAGGGTTCGTATAGAGAACAGTTTAAAGTGTGTGCTAATTGAACCTGCCGGCCACTCTCCCCATTGTAAAGGGAATGTTTGGTTGCTCGTCCTCCACAGAAACCCCCCACTCCTTTGTTCTGGGGGGACAATCCTCCAGTGCCATGTGTGCAATGGTTTGGGGGGGAGGGAGCAGGGTCAGCAGGGGTATTGACATCTGCGGCTGACAGCTTCCTCGGAGCGAGCTGACATGCTGTGATACCATGAATGGGTATTAGGAAACATATGAGCAAAGCACTTAACACTAATGAGGACATTTATTCTTTGTCCACGATGCTTGGGCACCAGTTTTACACAATACTGCTGTTTTTGTCATTTGTCTAATGTAACTAGAAGTAAGGACAGTTATTCGTGTCAGTTTAAAGCTTGGCTTCATTTAGCATCAAGAGTTCAGAGACCTTTTATTTCTCAGCGTTTTTGGACTTAATTAACCGATTGATTGTAGTTAGAGGTTGATGTTAAAACAACTTCAAGTTTTAGTCACAGTATCCCAAATCTAGTGCTCAAACTGGGTAATTAATTGATCTGTTAACCTTCATATAACCTGAATTATTAGTACAGCATTGTAGTAGATCAACTGTTTGTTGTTTTGAGCAATTTGGGGAACAGTTGTTTAGATATTTGAGCTTTCTTCTTTTTTTCTTTTCGCCTCGTATTGTCAGGTCTTATAATATTAGAAGTGATCACTGTTGTGAACTGAATTGAGTAAGTGTCTTAAATCTGCAGTATTTCTGTTGGCCAATAGAGTGGCGACTACTCTGGTTACAAAGAGCAGTCATTGTTTAGAAGTTTACAGGAAAATTCCTCTGGTGTTCACTTGATCAAGACCTCAGGAAACACCTTTCCAGTGAGTTTATGCTATCACAAGTTTGACATCTTATTTAACATAACAGGATATACTTTCTTTTTAAAGTAAAATAGATGATTATTCAACGTACGGTTTTAGGGTTTGAGTAATTCTTATGCTAATATTGCGCTTAGTTTGCTCTGTTCTTGGCTAGGAGGTGATATAGACTTAAAATTATATCCAGGTATTTAAAGGAAATAATGATTTTTATGGTTATGTGGGAAAAAGGACTGAAGGGTGTTTTATCAATGGAGGTATAGTTGCAAACAAATTAAAGTACATTTTTCTTTTACAGTGAGCTACTGTGATTGATGATAGACTACTTAGTAAGTGTGAGTCTATCAGGTACCAGCAGCAGCATTGTAGTGCAGTAGTAGTGACACAGCATAAGTTTAACAGTAACTAAAGTAGCTTAACCTTGTACATAATGAGGAGATGCACAATATTATCACATAATAAAACAGAAAACAAAGAAAAAGTAAACGTATGGCATCGCTACATCGTTGATGTTGTCATATGAAACCTTTATCAATGGTTATTATGAGTGATATGATATAGCACAGCCCTGTTTCTCAGTCCGTATCTTTACTCAGAAGACAAAATAGTTATGGCCTGATTGGGGCTCTAAAATCAGAGCCTACAATGGGTAATGTCACAGTACATCTTTTATGTACAGTCTTTGCTAAAACACCAAATGTTGAGAAGTAAATTTAGCCATTTTTCCATCTGTTCTCTGTTTTTACTCGATGTCATTCATGTTTCTGTCACATGCGACTGCTCAAAGGTAGAAAGCCTCCAGAAACTTGTTCAAATACATAAACTGCAAACAATAGGTTACATGACAGGTTACCGCCCACAAATCCCGCCACTTCTTTCTGATCCCTGTATTATTATGAAGGTCAAAGTGTCGGTCATTTCAACGCCTTTCTACTCCTATCTGCTGTCAACTTTAGAAGGAACTTGCAGTGGCCAGGAGCTGAACAGAATCCACAGCTACTTTCTTATCAGAAATGTCAGGAAAAGCCAACATTAACACCGAAAAACAACCAGAAAATATCAGCAATCACATCCAGAGCTGCACACAAATTTATCAGGGAGTTTCCTGGGAAAGGGACATCTGGTTTCTGACTCTTGCAAACTGCAGTCAAACTGATGGGAACGTTTTAAGGGAATGTGGCTATGACGGTGTGAGCTGGTCCTGTACTTGTAAGCAGGCGTCTCTCATGACTGGTAGAGAATGGTACACTATGAGTTGGAATGCAGCCCTCATGGGCCCCCTCATGCTGCACATTATATGTTCTAAATGGACTTTGCACCTTCCTCCAGTCCGGCAAAACAGCAAGTGGCCAAAACAGGATTTTACCTTAGCAAAGGAAGGAAAGCCAGCCAGCTTGCTCCTGTGTTTCTTTTCCTGTGTTCTCTAAATGCCATCCAGTATTAACGAAGGCCCCTTAGCTGCTTTGGAAATTACTTTCATTAAACCGAGAGGGGGATTCATAAACAGGAACTGCAGGGGAAGGTGGCACGCTGAAAGAAACCAAAAGCGGCTCTATTCAACCTAGAAGAAAAATAAAGTTTACCCCAGAGCCGGTTATGATCCTATCGGTTAAAGAGTGCTCCCATAGGACCAGAAGGAGACGGGGCTCGAGAAAAACAGCCTGACTTCTAAATAAAAAAAGAAGAAAGGAAAGAAAAAGCGGCTCTCTTTCAGGGTGTTGACATTTGAAATCCAGCATACTGTATACAGTAGTATCAGAACAGGCTCTATTTGCCCACTGGGGGGGTTCAAAATGAATAATATACCATGTGGTGCCTCAGGTAAACAAAGAGTTTCAGTTCTTGGCAGCAGCAGAAGACCCACCTGCCCACAGCAAGCAGAGGTCACAGGAAATTCAAACAGAATGGTAATGAATAACTAACCATTACGATGATTAAAGGGGGGCGATGGGCACGGGGAGATAAGTGTGTGGGGACCGTCCGAGCGTGAGGTGTTTACAAGAGGAATTCCTCGCATTCCTCATCTGCAGTCATGCCACTCCAATCTGGACCTCCACCCACTGATCCACTGATGGTCACCCTCCATACCAAGAGGGACCCAAGGGGCGTAAAAGGGTCCATAAGCTCTATCAAAGTTAAAAGCTGCTGCGAATGTGTTGTGTAAGAGGGGTTAACGATTTTTTGGGAGCGTTTGATGGCGTCCGGAGCACTAAACGCTCCATAAACGAAAAACGACAGAGAGAATAATGGCAAAATCTTTTGTTTTCCACACAGTCAGTCTACTGCAAAATGATGGTGCTTTCAGGGGTTTTAGCTTGATCAACTTTGTTTGATAGCTCTGCATGTTTAACATCCCCAACAGCAAACGTGCTATTTTTAGACCAGCTGTCAGATTGGCTCTAGGGATGAAAATGTTGGTCTGTTTTTCAGTCCACAACAGTGCTCAAGACTGAAATATATCCAACACTGCTGTAAGGGTTGTCGTAAAATCGAGTTCAGATATTCATTGTTCTCAGCAGATGCATGCTAATCACTCTGAAGATGTCCTGCTATTTACTCCAGTGTTTCTAGCACCTAATGAATTTTGTCATGTATGTCAAAAAACGCTGTAAAGTGCTGTGTCAGATAATCTGTAATAAATGATGGACGTAAGTTTTGTGTCTTAAAAAATGAAGCCAGTTCTGAACTTGCTTAAATCTCCATTCTTCTAAACATCCTGCAGGGGATAAAAAATGAAGTCTAATAGTAAAAGAAGCCTAAAGGAAAACAATCATTCCTCTCAGCTGATCTGTAAATATTTTCTGTACGAGTTTTATGATCTCAGTTTTTGGTTTTGAGTCCTGCTGAATGCAACATTATATTCATTTTGCAAAATATGACCTTTTTTAGAGCCACTCCTTAAAGCTAAGAACAGGAAGCTTAGGATACAATTCACGTGGGCTCACCACAATAGGACAATGGAAGAGTGGAAAGGCGTTCCACGGTCTGAAGTGCCTTGATTTCTGCTGTCTCATTCAAATATTATGGTCATAAACAACATGAAAACATGGCTCCATCCTGCCTTGTATCAGTGGTTCACACTGCTGGTGGTGTAATGTGTGAGGGATATTTTCTTGGCACACTTTGAGCCCCTTAGTACCACCTGGGGAGTATTGTTGCTCACCATATCTATCCCTTTATGACCACAGTATATCCATCTCCTGGTTTCTTGAACGTGACAATGAGTTCACTGTACTTAAAAGGCCTCCACAGTCACCTGATCTCAGTCCAGTAGAGCACCTTTGGGATGTGGTGGAACAGGAGACTCTCATTATGGAGGTACAGCAGGCAAATCTTCAACATCTGTGTGATGATTTCATGTTAACATGGAGCAAAATCTCTGAAGAGCATTTGCAGCATGTTTGCAGAATTAAGAAGGTAAAAAGACCCAGTAATAGCAAGGTGTACCTAATAAAGTGGCTGATGAGTTTAGTCTTGTTGGTGTTTCCCCATACTTTGCCACAAAGGTTATTTAATATAGATTTAGTCAATATAAAGTTGTAAGAAATCTAAGAAATGAGGCATATTTGTTCATAAGGTTCATAACTCTGTTCTTTACCCCTGCAGTCTATACGAGTGTTTTATTTTTTCCACGGTCAAGTTCTTTAAACGACGCAGTTGCTCAGCGTATTTTGCTCTTACATAATCCTGTTTGAACAGCGTTTGATTTTCTTCGGTACCATCTGAGAGCCTCTTTAATCCAACTGTCTCTCTGTCACATGCAAAATAAACTAGACGCAGAAGAAGGATCCCACTTTGTTAAACCCACATGTGAAAAGTGAAACATCGAGAGGTGCGATCAAGACGCCGAAGGTTTGTGGTTTAGGATCAATCAGCACATTTTTTTTAATGCATTTCAGATGACTGGGGCTAATGAGAAGTCCTGGGGGAGCTGCATGTTAGTTACAATACTAGAAGGTGTCAGCCCAGTGATTACCAGGTGTGAGGCTCACCTATGAGGATTAGTCAGAACCTCTAATGGATGGCAGGTTGTGACCACGGATAACAAGGAAGCAAATCGCAGCCCTGTCGTTGTGGAAAATGCTTTTCCATCAGGTTAAAAGAAAAACGGAGGTTCTAGTTTCCTTGGCAACTTCTTGAATCTGAATATGTGCAAAAGCAGCTCTGAACTTCTTGCACCACCAAAAAGCATAAAGATCCTCTGATTTGGAAATTGCTAACCCGTGTCAGTCTGACTTTGAATTTCTTACATTGTGTGTCCTTTGCTTCTTATCTTCGCCTCAAAGCTTTTGAGCACGTAATCAGTTAAAAGAAACCTTGTCTACCAGCCAGACTTGTCTGATAGAGGCTGCAGATTAAAGTGGCACCATATGCTTGGGAATGAAGTGCCCCCTCCCACTGCCATGCTAGAGCTTATTACTGGGCCCCTGTGTCACTGTCAGCAGCTAATTGTTCTTGTGGATTGAGGTGATGAGGGGGAACAACTCCCCTGTCTTGTCCTAAATGCCGGGTCATCTTTACTCTTCTTGCTCTGCAAATCAAAGCATTTCCTTGTCCAAACACACAATATGTGTATTTACAGCCAGCTGCCAGGCCTAGCACTTACACTACCCTTGTTCAAAATGCCTGCATCTAAGCAGAGGGAGCCAGGAAAAGAAAAGCTCCGGAGTATATAAAACCGTTGCTTTCTTTCTATGCCCTGACCATGCCCCATATGGCTCATTTCATGGATGCTGGAGAGTCTGATTGAAGGGCTGAAGAGCAGAACTGATGTTCTTTATACACAGTTAGCAAAGTGGGAGCCAAGTCCGGAGCAAGGTTGCATGAGGGAAAAGGAAATATGTAGGAGATAGGAAAATGATTTGTTCGAGTGTAACAGAGTGCACTTTGTGCCACATTGTGCTTCGTGACAAAAGAACAGGAAAGATTTCTTTCCAAAGAAACCTTAAGGTTATATCAGGGATTTCCACCATTTCATACAAGTACCCCAGGGGGCACCTTTGCAGCAGCTAAGCAGTATATGAAAACATTAAATCAGCTAATCGTAAAATGTGGACCTTAAAAAGTTTCAGCAGAAATGTTAACAGTTAACGAAAAACAATGGTAAGTAAAAGACAAACAAATATTAAAATACATGAGTAATACTAGTCAGTACTGTTAAAACAGTTAATACAGTTCCAACACTGGTAACAGTATATCTGTAATCTGTTAAAAAATGAGCGAAGAATTAACTATCAAATGTTTTGGCTACAGATCAGCAAGAGAACAAGGTGGCTACATTTAATGGTTAAGTACATGAAATACACTGTTGTGCAAAAGTCTTGAGCCACCCCTTGTTTCTTTATATAGGTGCAGCGATTTATTGAAACATGAAATACAGTCAAAAAGGCAAAAACAGAGTTTGTACAATTCTAATGAGCCTGAAAGTCAACGTGACCGCCTTCATTCTTCAACACAGCCTGAACTCTTCTAGTCAAGCTTTCTTGTTATTTCTTTATGTAGTTTCAGGAATTGTTCTCCAGACTTCTTGAAGGACATTCAAAGCTCTTCTTTGGATCTTCGCTGTCTTTTGTTCAATTCTCTGTCAGGATGATCCCACACTGCTTCAGTAATCCTAATGACTCATAGTATTTCATGGTGTTTTTTTCTATCCAGGTATGTACATTTTCTTAAGAACATGTCTTTCACAATCTGCCACTTATTCAAGTTTTCAAGTAATATTTTTTTTCAAATCATCTTCAAAATTACAAAATATACAGTTAAAAATACAATTCACAATGTAAAACTGTTATATGCTATATGTAGCGATATGACTGGTTTATCCCTTGAATCAGGTGTGTTTTTCACTTTGAAATGATTCACAGGTAAGGATTAAGCAGCTAATCAGACAAAAAAGCATGTAGAAAATGGTCATGTAGAAGGACTGGACTGAAAAAGAGTGGAAAACCATAAAAGACCTTTAAAAAGATTAGGAGAAAGTCTGGCATGTCCTCCTTCCTTTAAAGAAATGAGGGGTGGCTCAAGACTTTTTTACAGTTTTGTACAACTGATGAAAATCAGTAAGAATAACACTGGAATTGGTTTATACAGACAGCTAACAGTTCAAAATTTGAACAAAACTATGGCGAGTATGCCTCTGATGTCCTCTTATCCAAAGGTGTCACAGGAGCTGACATTTCATTGTAAGCTAGTCATTAACCACCTCTGGGAGAACGCCTCAAATATGAAAATATCAGCACTTGTCACCCACAATTAGACAGAGAGGCTTATACAGTTTCCTTCCATTCTCTCCCCCCGTCTGCCTCTCTAGGCTCGGAGATTTGTGTCTTCAGAGGCTAAAAAGCTGCCTGGTAATCTGAGACAGCATTAATAGAGAATAAGATGGAGCGAGGCGACTCCACAAATTAATTACTATACACAGAGCGGCAAAAAACAAACAAACTGTCAAGTGACACAGTGGGATTTTGTTTGTTTTGTGATTGTGTTTGTTTGTGAATGTGTTTGTGATGCTGGTAACGGTGTCAGGTACATCACCATGGAGACTGTGGCTTTATTGTGTGGGGAGGATGTTGATGCTGGAGCTGGCAGCAGACAGAAGCAACGTTGTAGCAACAGCAAAATCTGACTGGACAGCAACTGGACAGATATCAGTTTTGTTTTTTTATAAACAAGGCCCGTTTAAAAAAATTGATGTGGGCCTTGCCCGTCTCTCACATTTCCACCCTGACAAATTGAAGGCCCGGGACCGCTCGCCCACAAGATCCATGTTCACACCCAGATTATCTCATATACAGAATAGCAGTGCAGTGAATGAAAGGCAGCACGAGCCCAATGAAACTGCCGCTGAAGCTGCTGGAACGACTCCTCTCCTCTCATCCCCTCTGCTCCCTCGCAAAAGAGGAGAGTGAGGGTGTCCTTTGGGTAGAAGGGATGACTTGACGTTTTGGGTTTGTCAGAAGCTGCAAATAAATTGGACTCACTGCTCGCTCCACGGGCTGTTTGGGCTGTAAACACACTGCAGCTCGATATGTCAAACATGCTGTAGTAACTGCAGTTCTTTTTCTGCTCCCTTTCAGCGCTGTAATGAGAGTTTATGCATCTGCTGCTGCTGTAATAACCATATTTTTCTTGTTTCCTCTGCATAATGTGCTCTTGCAGGACCATATGTATGTTTTTGTAAATGTAGGCTCTGTCATTTTATAATCCTAAAATCTCTCTATTGGCTTAGGCAGCACGTGTAAATACAGATAACAAGATATCAACAAGAGTTATACATTTCTTTAGAAATTAATGCATTCGAACCCCTGTGTGTTGCAAACATCTAATCCATTATACAGTAAGTTAATTGTATAAGTACTGTCTTCTGCACTGAATCTGGATGTTAACAGCTAGTGAATGCGCAATGGGATTTTATTTGAACTGAGCTGCACAGACATAGCTAAAAAAACAACAAAAATAACCATATAAACAAGTATTTGGCTCCTTCATTTTCATAGTATTTTTACATGACTGTTTCATTTCCAAACATCTGAGGCTCTATGATGTCTCCCATTGGTTAATGAAGTCCTGGTCCGGGCGTTGACGATGACAATTTTAATGAAAATTTGTTAGCCAATGAGCAAACCCTGTTTATCTCCTTCTCTATAGAGATATAGCAGCACAGAAGTTTAAGATGCAATTTTAAAAGGTAAAATTAAAATAAATATTAAAGCAGTATGTTATGAGCACACATCCCAAATCCCCTCTAAGCACTTGTGGGAGCATTTTGAAGTAGGAAGAGTTTATCTCAGGTCCCGCCCACTTTGCGCCGCCAGCAGTTATTTGCCCCGTTGTTGAATGCTATTCGTTTTCTACAGTCTCCGGACGCTCCGTCGCTGTGGATCGCTTCCAGGGTGGATGCTGCTTTGATGTCTCCGGTGGGGACAGAGACAGCATGTTTTATTTAGTAGGACTTTAAACTAGTGAAATGAGCCCAGGAAGTCAGGAAAGTGTTTGCTAAGGTCAAAGAGCAAGGGCCCGAGAGCCATTTTCTCATAGACAGCCCGAGTTCTTTTTTGCAACCAATTAATTGGCCATTTAAAAAAATGCATGCTGAATCCACTCACACAGGCTTCTCCTTTCAGACCAGGAAGATGCAGCATCTTTTATACACAGTCTATGGTCCTAGCCCTCCTCTGAAATGCGATGCTAAAGTTATATTACAAGCATCAAAATTATAGAACAACCAGCAGCTACGTTGGCACCAAGTCCCTGCAGCTGTAGCAATTCTCAACATCATCCCTGGGCTTCTTGTGTGTGAATATTGAAGCATTTGATGGCTGAAGCTTCTTTGCATCTTTGCACTGCTGAACATAGTTGGTCAGCTGCCCGTTTGTAGCTTCATGTCACTGACTTTATCGAAAATGATTTGAAGCCATTCTGCATTGGTAGTGTGAAGTGGATGTTTTCTGTATCCACAAGAATGCGAGGGTCGTGATTAGACTCGCGGACGCCTGCAAGCTCTTCAGCTTTTTGTGACAACACAGTTATACTAAGTAGCATGCTAAGGAGCATAGGAAGAACAAGGTATTATAACAAGAACAAGAAAGCACCTGTGGTTTTTGCAGCTGTGTGTGTACACAGCATAATCCCAACATTAGAGGGCAACTGGCTCACGTGGGAGGCCTGTCAAGTAATTCAGTTCACTCAGGCCTTCCAGGTTATAAAAGCTGGACCATTTCTCTGCCTCCTCTCCTTCCACCTGGGTTTAATTTTTTGTGTTTGCACTCCAAAGCGCAGATGACATTTATTCATCCATTGACTATTTGCATTGCTGATATTGCTGAGGCCGACTTCCACAGCTTAAAACACGTAAATGTAATTTACAGACTGTAGTGAATGTCTGGAATGTGTAAGAAATTTATAGTTTGGTTTGCATGTTTTAGATTATGGTTAGCTGTGTTGTTATAGTTATCAACAGAAACAATGTGCAAAAAAACCACTGGAATGGTCCTTTAAATTGAGACGCAAACAAAGCTTTGTCATTAGTGGCAAACAATTCCTCTCCCGCACAACTGTCAACACACAAACTCCTAAAATAATGTCCGTGAGGTTTGGTTGCCACCTCTGCCTTCCCCTGGGGACTCGCTCCATTCTTCACTCTTCAACTAATAATAGATGCTACTGCTCATGCCGCCATATTGTCCCATGTCCGGCATCACAGAGAAGAGAGAAGAGGTGGAATGATGGAGGCAGAGACACGGAGACACCTACAAATTTGCTCCCAGCCAGCTCGGTTTCCCCGCGGGGCCAACCATCTGACATTTAACTACGCTAGCTGTAAACAGGCCACTGGAATGCCATTGACATTCATTTTGTCTGGAGCAGTTTGTTTGCTTTTGTCACTCTCCTCATTGGTAAGGCCTGGAATTTTCTTCCAAAAATTAAATGCAAGCCGAGAGCAGCTAACAACGACTAATATCAATCATTTTGTTCACTGGTCATCAAAGGAGTTCATGAGTTATTTTGGTTGTTGTGTACATATAAAGACAAATATATACTGATACTATTCCAAAAATTATACATTTAGATTTAGGTGTGCAGAGATCAGAACTCAAGCACCTACTTGCTGGTAAATTATAGGTATTTTTCACAATATTCAGCCCTGAAAATATGTAAATATGTGGAGTGAGCTGAACATACTTTAAAAAAAACTGTAGATTTGCTGTTTTTATGTCATTACTTTGGCAGAAATCTTGACCTAACTTAAAATCTCTACTTACAAAATCATTGTTAAAATGAAGCAACTGCTGCCCCAGCTCCACTGCATGGATGAGAGGCACTTATGTAAATTTTTTACATAACCTCATCCAAGGTCAGAATGACATCTGAGCAACTCTAAAGGAAAAACCTTAAATTTGTCTAATCAAAAGTGTAAATTAGAGAGTAAGCCAGTACACTGACTAAAGTACTGGCTGTATATGTATCATTTATTAAACCGATACTTTACTAGATTAATTAACTGGCCTATAAATACTGGAAACTGGATGTCAGAGATCTTGAAGCTGAAAACAAAAAAATGTATTGAACTAAATCTTGTGTGGAGGGAAATCACTATGAAACATATAAATTAGGTTTTGATTCATGTTAACCTGCTTCATCCATCCCAAAGCCAGTTATGATGTGTGTTTGGGATCATTGTCCTATGGGGAAACCCAACTGTGCCCATTAACCATTTAACTGTTGATTTGAGGTTAAGTTGAAGAATTTGGAGGTAGCCCTCCTTCATTATTCCCTCCACTTTGTGCAATGGTGCAACACCACCGGCATAATGCTACCACCACCATGCTTAACAGTTGGTACGGTGTTCCAGAAGGATCTGACTTGTCCAAGCGAGCAGCTGCACATTTTAGGCAAGCTTGAAGGTATTTTGAAGCAAGATCTTCCTTCTTGGTCCATACTCTACCAGTTCATGGCAGGCTTGAGCCTTGGTGGTTCGTATGTTGTTCATAGTTTGGGTGTTTTTCCAGATCCAAACTGTCTTTTTGATGACTCCTCATGAAAGTTGCCATTCATGTCCAGCAAACAAACCTCTGAGTTCGAAGTTTAATGACAAATTTATCGCAGTATAATTTTTTTTGATTAAAAATCTTGTTTATTCCTCCAGATACTTAGTTACAGTCGCTTGTTAACTATTTTTGTGTAGATTTTTCTGTAATTTGTCACTCGTTCCTTATTTGTCTTAAAAATTTATGATAATCCCGTGTAATTATCCGATGAAAACAGCAATCGTTTTTTAAACACTGTTAATTTTCTCACCTGTTTCATGTAAAAACTAAGAGGCGTGGACCATCTGTGGTTCATCACTTAATCATAAACTGTCTGAGGCACCCGCAGTTCTTGCTCCATCTCTTGTTTTTAACCACTTCTTCATTCATAATAAACACTGCTGACTGTGTGAGCAGGGGTGTTGCAGATTTCATCCAAACCACGCAGAGTCTGCCTTGTTCCTCTGCTGTTTACCTATTCATTAATTCAGCTGTGAATAATGGCACGGGAGAACCAAAGCATCTCATCCTCTGGTAATTAAATGTCTATTGGTGAGACATTTTTCTCCTGGAAAGCATTTTTAAAACTGTCACATGTGCGCATACACACACTCTGAGAAGCTGCCGGTGGGTGTCCTGGGCTGGCGTTGGTAATTAGCATGCTGAGTGGTTGCACTGATTGCTTCATTATTTTTCAGATTGGCATCAGCGGGAGATATTTGATGGATATTGTTTGAGTGTAATCCATCCTAAAGCCACTTATACAGTACGTGCATCAATTTCTTCAGTTGTTGATGTTGCTTCACACCTATAGGAACAAGCCCATGTATTTAAAAAATGTTCCTCTAAGGCGCTTGTACCCTAATCTTGATCCTCTTGCGTCAGGTTAAATGGAGCTCCAAACCTCAGTGAAAATAACCACCATCATTGTGTTACTCAGCACACGGATCATGTTATAACTTGTGCTCTCTTGGTTTGGGGTGTTGGAGTTATGAAAGCGAGGCTTATTAGCAAGGCTCAGATCCTGTGTGTTCTGAAGAAAAAATCAAAATGGTTTCAGAATAATTGGATTGTTTTGTTCACAGCAGTTCGGCCTGACACTGTAAGCAGGACAGCAATTATCAACCCAGTTTCGCAAGGATTATTTTTGTCTACGAAGAAAATAGTGGCTGCGTGTAATTGGACATTTTAGGCACACAAAATTGAGAATTTATAAGGCGCTAGATGTTTCATGAAGGCTTTAGTGCAGTACATTTTATGCTTAAGTGTTTATCTAATAGACTATTGATCAAAAACAGTCAATTAATAAATGCAAGATAGAGGTTTCTATGGTAACATCACCCATTTATTTGTGGACAACTGTATTTGAAGCCTGAAGGGTGTTATTTTGGCCATTGCAGTATTGTTTTTTGGACCCAGACTTGAACACATTTTAACTTAAAGGTTAAATGTCAAGTTATTAGCTAACGCCAGTTAGCTGGTTAATAAAATGCACAAAGTATGCATGCAACACAGATAGAAATATCTGCTACTAACCGGGGATAGAATATAGTACTGTGCAAAAGTCTTGAACCACCCTTCATTTCCTTATATTTTGCTTTAGAGAATTGGGAATGTTAAAATGTGCAGACATACAGGACATACAGTATGTAAAGCAAAAACAATGTGTTCACTTCTAACAAGCTTGACAGTCTGTATTTGGAACATTTTTATTCTTTAACAGCCAGAAATCTCTTAGACAAGCTTTCCTGTCATTTCTTTAAGCAGGCTTCAGAAATATTTCTCCAAGCTTCTTTAAGGACCTTCAAAGCTCTTCTTTCTGGTTGTTTCTGTCATTTGTTCTGTTTTCTGTCAAGATGATTCCGCACTGCTTCAGTGATGCTGAGGTGCAGACTCTCGGGAGGCCAATCCATGACTGATTTTGTTCCACTTTGTGCTTTTCTCCATTGGCAGTTGTTTTTTGAGGGGGACATTGACATACAAAAAGTAAAGCTGTTCCCAATCAGATGCATTTGAGATGGTACTGTATGGTGGATCAAAGTCTGTTGGTTCTTTTCTGTGTTCATAATTCCAACATCACTGGGTGAAATGCAGCCCCAAGCTAAGACAAAGCCTCCACTGTGTTTTACAAATAGCTGTAGAAACTCATTGTTGCACCGCTCTCCTGACTTCCTCAACATATATAGACAACTACAGATTTCAACCAGATATCTCAAATGTGGATTCATCATTCCATCAGCGCTGTTGCCACTGATTTTCAGTCCAGTTCTTGTATATTATATTGCATATCTGGCATACCTTAAGTTTACTTCCTGTTTCCCTTCTTTAAGATTGGCTTCTTGGAAGCCACCAACTGAGACCATGTCTGATCAGGCTTCAGTGAACAGTAGATGGATCAACTGAACACGACTTTCTGATATTTTTCTGCTGGAGAAATGACAAGTATTCAGCTAAAAGCTCTTTAGGAATCATTTTGTTGGTGGAAAAACACAATTGTATGCCTGTCAAACTGGCTTTTTATATAGATTCATATAAAGGAATTAGAACAAATTGTGTTTTTGTGAGTAACAAAGTGCCTAAAGATACTATTTTAAATGGGTTATTTGCTAAGTTGTCTTTTATTTGTAGATACATCACTGGTTCATCCCTTGAGTTAGATACTTTTTTAAAGATTGAGCATTTCATAGGTCCGTGCTAAGCAGCTTTCCAACAAAAATATTCCTCTGAAATGGTCAAAACTCTGAGAGACCTTCAGAAAGCCTGGAGAGCTGCTGCTCGAGAACACTTTTAAAATAACAACAAGAAAGTCTGTCTCCTTGGAAGCAAAGTATAAAGAAATGAGGGGCGGCTCAAGACCTTTGCACACTATTGTACAAATAAAATAAACATTAATTTTCACTCACTAAACAAACTAGAGCACAGACTTATTCCTGGAAGTACAGCAAACGGCACAGCAAGTCATGTGACTCATCAGATAATTGGATAAAAATATTTCTAAAAAGTCGCATCCTGTTGAGAGGTCCAATTTAGCGACTTGGATTTTTAGAGGAGAAGCCATCTTTCATCCTCTGGCAGCTGGGATAGGCGCCAGTCCTCTCATGATCCTGTATTCTTTAAGATTTTATACAGAGTCATGTAAAAAATTAATCCATTTCAGTATGGGAATGGACTGTCTCCATTTAGATACAGCTTCAAGTGGCCATTCTGGCCACATCTGTTTTTTAAACAACTTGTATATAAACATTTTCTTCCATTTACTGTATCTGGGAACGACTCGCAGGAGCAGCAGTCTATCTGGGGGATCACTAAGAGAGATGTAATGTGTGGGACATGCCCAGAACACGTCACCCAGGAGGTGCCCGGGAAGCATCCTTATCAAATCCCCGAACCACCTAAACTGGCTCCTTTTGATGCGGAGGAGTAGTGGCTCTCCTCTGAGCCCCTCTCAGATGACTGAGCTCTTCAGGTAGGTATTTTAAGGAAGAGGAAGAAGCCAGCCACCCTTCAGAGAAAAATTATTTCCACTGCTTATATCTGCGATCTTGTTCTTTCGGTCACTACCCAGAGCTCGTGACCATAGGTGAGGGATGCAGATCGACCAGTAAATTGAGAGCTTTACTTTTAATGCTCACCTGCCTTTTCACCATCAGCATCACTGCAGCTGTGCTCCCAACCCGTCTGCCAATCTCTCGCCCTCTTCTCCCCTTACTGGCGAACAAGATCCTGAGGTACTTAAACTCCCGCACAAACAAATGCGCAGTTAGATAAACTAAGATGGTAAACGTCTTTTCCATTTTTCATTATTTGTTAGTGAAAATAGTCGTTTATAGCTCAATTGGAAGAAAGACTGATGAATGGATTGCCCCTCATTGTGTACAGATTTCAGTGAAACCTGTACACGATGATCACCTAATGGGTCTTCACTCAAATTGCAAGGTCAGGATCATGTTTGTCATTTTGTGGGCAGAAATCTGCAAACTGTGATGGATCGTGGATCTGTTCTTTTCCCATGACTGGAGAGAGAGAAAACACCTGCTTGATACTTTGTCAGTTTCCGCCACTTCTAATTTGTCGTTTGCTGCTTTCCCGATTACAGCGCCGGCATCATCGGGCGCTTTCTGCTCAGTGATATTGATCCAAATGTTGTGTCAAACATGTTCCTCTCTGACACCTCCTGGACTGCAACCGGAGTCCCACCAGACCAGCATCAGCAGGATCTCACTTTAAAATGTCAACCCTGTCAGGCCTCCAAGCCATCATATCGTCTGTCATCTCTGAGTGAACATCAGCCCCAGAGCTGCAGGAGATGTTGATTCAAGTCATTACAGCTGCTCTGCTTGCTCCTGCAGTGGCTGGAAGGGGGAGGTCACCCCTGTGAGGACTCTAGGGCGCTCTCAGGGTGTGCCCTTCACGGGCATGTTTGGGTGCTGCAGTACGCACAGTTTTAGTCTTTAATTGCCTTATTAGAGCTTTAGTCTGTTTGGTGAACTGAGCAACCGGGGTGCTCATCCATAAGTAAATTCTCCCGCTTCAGGCCAATTGTCCTGGTCGTGTTGTTGTAGAGCGCATCTGCCTTCGCCTGTCCCTCTGAATAACAATAGGTCTAATTGATGCAGTGTCTGTGTGTGTATCAGCATACAGCGAGCCAGACACACTCTACACTAGAAGCTCTTGGAGTTAATCCGTCTCACTAATGGTGGTGGGTAAGGGGGGGAAAGGAGGAGGAGGAGAGAGGAGAACAATGCGACATCTTTCCCTCCGTCTCTCTTGCTGTTTGGGCTCCGGACACGTGGTCATCACCCAGCGGGAAATCTGGGGACCTTGGATGTTCTGTACGGATGTTGCTCCTCTTGTTCGCTCGTCCCAGCTGGCTCTCAGCAATCTCTGCTGCACCACTCAAGGAAACGAGGTACAATACACACCCCAACCCCCCTCCATGCCTCCAAAAAACATCCCTACTGCTTTTCGTTCCTGCCATTGTCATGATACAAGAGGCTGCGTCAAGAGGTAAAATCAGGAATGTGTGTACAGAGCGTGGAAAGTCCTGGAGATTCTGAGGTGTATGCTCTGCTGTTTCTCCTGAAACTGTGTTTGGGGCCCATTAACTGAGACAGGAAGCGTTGAGACAGAGTGGAAACACTATGAATTTCCTGCTTTGCGATGCAAATTCTTGGGTACAACACGGAC
The DNA here is from genome assembly GCF_000239375.1 of Pundamilia nyererei. NCBI lineage: Eukaryota > Metazoa > Chordata > Actinopteri > Cichliformes > Cichlidae > Pundamilia > Pundamilia nyererei. The sequence goes on along the minus strand of NW_005187488.1, from coordinate 1,805,555 downwards.
TTGCTGTGTCTACTTCACGGACATTCCTAAATGTGCCAAAGGGCCCCGTTTCCTGCCATTCTCCAGACGTAGCTGCCGTGTGGTTCATAGATACTCGCAGTTGGATTATCAGATGATACGTCCACAGGAAAGCGTGAACTTCGCTGCCTATTGTCACATTTTTACTCACTTACATCTTTAAATTCCACGTTACTGAATAGTACTGGATGAAGAGGATTTCCGAGGTTAGTTAGTTCCTTCGGTGGTGACATCAGTTTCCTGACTTGCATTCAAGTATCAGTTATGTGGGTTGCAACCCTTAAAAATTCAGCAGTTCGCCATCTGTTAAGCAGCACTGATACCTACATTTATCTTTTGTTTTTTGTCCTCGACCCCCCAGGATGCTGAAATAAGCACACTGTCCCACTCTGCTACATCTTATGTTTATTTGAAGGGATTAAGCATGTTTATGGTATTATTCCCTCTGTGATGGTAGCTACCCTGAGCCTTTTGTTCTGCGTTAAGTAAAAACTAGAAGAGTAGGAAGTGGCTCATACCCTGGAGGCACAACCCTTGGTTAGTCATCTTGCACCGCTGCATTTTTAATCTGCAAGCCTCAAGGCAAATAAAATAGCTTTCATGTTCATGCATGACACTTGGTTAGATGACATGAATCATTTGGACATAGTAACATCAGACCAAATTGTGTCCTTATATATGAGAGCTGGCTTTTAACAACCAATGTTTTCTGCAGAGGTTGTGTGGACGCGAAGGCATTTTTTGCTGACGCGGAGGTCGTCGTTTCTTCTGTGGAAGAAGTTTTAAGGCTAGTTTTAAGGCTACAAAGTGTCGACTCCTCGGAAGCGTCGTCACATCAGGGATCTCTGGTGGGAAGCACTTTGACAAATGGTCCTGCTTAATGTCGCAGCAAGTTGTGCTGCAGTGCACAAAAAAGTGTTTCTGCTGTCGCAGGGCCAAACATTTATATCAAAGCTTGTGTTCTTGCCTAAATGCTGATTTTTCTGAGTTACCTGCTTAGTATAAAAGGCTAAGGTGCATTCAGGGAGGCCTTGCGGGAAGCGTGATGTCCACTGGGTAGCCGGAGGATAGATGGCGGCTGACAGCACCCTCGGTGTTGCAGCACTACTGCTGTGTCATGCTATTTTGCTCTGTTGTTGGCTTGTCTGTTTGTCTCAATTTTAAATCTCTGGAGAAGTGTCTGCTGTTATTCAATATGTGGAGCTAAAAATACCCTCTCCCTTAACAATCAGAGCAGAAAACAGATGTTACGGTAAGATGTGATTGGATGTTTTGTCCCACGGAGACTGCTAACGTTTGTCTGACAAATGCAAAAAGTATCTTTATACATCAAAAACAGGCTTTAAAGTCACACCTTGTAAGTTCATAGTTCATTTGTAGACTTTGCTTCCTTTGTAAAGTCTTCATTAGTTTGCATTTTTCATCCTCTTTGCCAGTCATTTTACTCTTTCCTGTTGTTAATGTGATACAAATTTAGCATCATACTCAAATTACAATCTCAAACATGTATAGTGAGACCGATCAAAACATGACAGAATAAAAAAAGATAGTATGTCATGGTTTAACGTAGTTGTAAATACTACCATGCTCTACAGAAAATGTGAAAAATTGTACTAGTATATTAATATCACCAGAATGTTATCGATAACAATACAGAAAGTGTTATGTAAACAACATAATAAGTAAAAGTTTAAGCCACCAAAAGCCACAAAATCCCCCAAAATGAGAAAAATGACAAATTTTTAATGTAATATAGGAAATACGGTAAGACACAAGGAATGACTGGATGACAGGTCTTTAGTTTCTAGTCTTAAACCTTTAGAGTTCATGAATCTGGACATATTGTTAGGCACACCATGTTTGCAACAATACTGAAATATTTTGTGGCATTTCAAACTATCCCAAACCAATGACAAAAGAATCCACGAATCAGTGTTTTCAGATACTGCAATAGTGGCATTTTCCTCAAGAGAACTGCGCTCTCTGGGTATGTTCCCTTTTTCCGATCGTTCTCTGTAAACCCTGGAGATGGCTGTGTGTGGGAAATCCCAGTAGATCAGCAGTTTATGAAGTACTCAGACCAGCCCATCTGGCGCCAACAACGACACCACATTCAAAATCACTTAAATCACCTTTTTTTCCCCCATTTCTGATGCTCAGTTTGAGCTTCAACAGGTCGTCTCGACCATGTCTACATAAAACTGAGTTGCTGCCATGTGATTGGCTCATTAGATATTTGTCTAAAGGAGCAGTTAAACAGGTGTACCTTTGTAACAAACCTCTTTTGCCTGCTCTTTTGGAACATAAGAGTCATGTTCAGTTGAATCGAAATGCCTTGCCACTGGGGATCTTTCGTCTCTATGCCTTGTGCTACTTTTATGTTCAAAGATTCTGATTTTTAAATCTCATTTTCCCTACATGTATTCACCTAAAAGGACATTTCATTTAGCAGACCACATATCGGGCTTTACAAAAGATTCTGCTTTCAATTTTCAACTTCTTTCCAGTGTGGGGATTTTGTCCCTTTCTTCCTTTCATGTGCTGAATTTATTTCAAAAGTTAAGGCAAATGTGCAGGATCGTATTCAGAAAGACCGGCTCTTTTCTCGAACAGCCCTAATGTGGATTTTAAAAAGGTGAATATATGTCCATACAGAAATTCTCTGTTGTACGGTTTGAATAAATTCAAAAGATTGTTTTGGTAAAAAGGTCTAACATTGGGAAAAAATACTTTATTCTGCCTCCAGCTGAGTCACTCTGTGTCCACTGACGGGTACCTTTTAAACTATGTGAGCTTGCCCTGAAGGGCAGTTTGGCCACCAGCTGGTCTGCCATCACCTTCCCTGACAGACAGTGAAGTGTGACAGGTGTTCGACCTGCTGCAGATGAGCTGTCAGATGGAGGACAACCACGTCTCTGGCATTACAGGAAATCTGATGTAGTGCTGAGCTCCA
>NW_005187488.1:1801520-1802497 GCF_000239375.1 Pundamilia nyererei | reverse complement strand
GACAGGTGTTCGACCTGCTGCAGATGAGCTGTCAGATGGAGGACAACCACGTCTCTGGCATTACAGGAAATCTGATGTAGTGCTGAGCTCCACAGTCACACATACAACCTCGTGCACTCTGACGGATTAGCACTGCCAATCAAAAGTTTTGCATCACTTTCTCTTAGATAAGAAAAGTGAATAGTTCCAAGTAAAACTTAAAGGGTCAAAAATGCAAAATGCTTTTAAATAATAAAGCTGTGACAGGAATGCTGGCTGCTTTATTTCCAGGAGTTAGACCACACCGATCTCCAAATTCACTCATCATTTGGATCTGACACTACAGTCCACTTCAGTTTCTTTTGAACCGCAGGAACTGCATTACTGTAACTAACAGTGATCCTAAGAAACTAAAGTGAATACATCTGTAACCTTTAATTATTGTATCATGCACTGCTGTGATGCTATTGTGGTGATAAAATCTTTTCATAGACAGACACACATATACCAGCGAAAGTGCTTTAAGCTGCCTTTGTGTTAGATCTCAGTGGAGGACCAGGACCCCATCTTCCCAGGATGACACACACAGACAAACTCACCTGGTGACAACAATGAACGTACAACAGGCATAGCCTCAAATTAAATTTCTATCCATTTACTGTTTTCCCGGGGAATTCGGGGGACAGTACATGTACTCAAGGGGAAAGCTAATGCTCTCTTGCACTGCTCTTGAGTCAGCCTTTTGTTATGCAAGCAAAGGACCCTGAATTTTCATCTGATTTAGCTTATAAATCTCCTGTGGTTCTTCTTGTCAGCTTTTTTTTCTCTTTAGAGCATTTGATACAACATAAGTTTTAACATTTACCTTTAATTTTTCAGCTGTAATAACACTTTGGCTTTTTTTTCTCGTGATCTGACATTTGCAGGATAACTGTTAATGCAGAATATCTTTGGGTACACATTATATGCCAATTTTCAACATGTCTTACAAAGTAAAA
>NW_005187488.1:1761170-1800584 GCF_000239375.1 Pundamilia nyererei | reverse complement strand
GTGAGATGTAACGGCCTAGAGAGCAGGCTCTGAGACAGAAGGCAAAAAGGAGTCTTTGATCAAATGTTTTTCCTCGAGTGTTTTAGATATGAAAGAGAAAAAGGGCAAAGAGTAGCGTTTTAACTCAGTAAGGCAGCTCTATATGCAGGTGGTTATTCGCTTATTCTCAAAGCAGCCAATCAGACACCTTGTTACTTTTTTATACTAGTCAACCTGACATCCGACCTGTCCCATTTTGTCCTTTCTTATTGTTGAAAAAACCTTTTTCCTTCATTAGTGCAGAACCTCAAAGGAAAACATGTAGATGAATAAAGAAATGTGATGCAAAGCTTTAAAATTTACTTTAGAAATCCATCTTTAAGAGTTTATTTAGATGTCTTTCATGTCCTTTTTCATGAATATCAATCGGCTCATTCACATAATCTCGCGTGTGATTAAATATCTACATGCAAGGAGGTGTGTCACTATTTCCTGTGGGGACTTTCTTCATGCATTTCTGTGAGTGTCTGGATTTTGGTCAGACTGAAGCCTCAAACCCCGGATGAAAGTGTCATTATGCATTCAGTAAGTGTGGTGAATTTCACTGTCATCCTAAGCCCCCCTTTTTTTTTTTTTTTTTTTTTTTTTTGCAGCGATGTTACTTTTTGATTCTCTCACCGGTTGTGACAAGCGTAGCGGGACACGACACGTTGTAGTTTCACGTTACTCTTCATCATCAGTGAGCCGCTCGCAGCAGCAATCAGTCAGTCACTCAGTCGGGGGGGTGGGGGGGTGGGGGAGTGTGTGGTTCACGTGAGGACGAAAAGAAGAAAGAGAGGAAGAAGAAACGAGCGACGGAGAGAAGGATATTTACGACTCAGACAGTGGCGAGGGTGAGCTGCATCCCAATGTCTGTTCCTTTACTGCCTGGCTCAATAACTCTCAGGAGAGTAGGTATATGCCTGCGCGGAGATTTGCAGGTATTGCAGGTGTCAAGGTCTCCAGGAGTGTGTGTGTCTGAGCACTATAAATAACAAAAAAGCCAAATATCACCCACTGGGGAGATTTTATAGTAGATCAAATCAGCTACTGTGCTATATGCATCATGTTTAGTACACTGAAGTTCTTCGTAATTTACCTTTTTTTTTTTGCTGTTATGTTATAAACATCCCAAAATCAACCACCCTTTGCACTCCAGAGGGTGGTTGATCAAATCAGGCTTATGTCTGTTGACTCATTTGTATGTAAAGATGTAATATCCAAAAACTTTGGGCACAGAAACGCTGGGGCATCTCTAATAAAGTGTTTCCTCTGCACTGAAGTCTGTCAGGTCTGACTTAATCAAATCCCTCCACTGACAGCGCTCTCAATCATTCCAAGTGCCTTTCAGTCTGCAGTGTCCTTTTTCCAGTGACATAACGAGTCTGTCACAGCTTCTTCCCTGGGGCTCTGTTACCTGTCTCACTCTTTGTACCAAGCCCGACCTTAGGTGTGTGTTACACTGTGTGCCGGAGTATGTCAGGCGGGTCTAGCCTTCCCTCAGTTCCCAGCGTGATGCTGCCTGGGCTGACACCTTCTCTTACAGAATACAGATTATTTAGCTCTACGTGAGTTTTCACTTATTTGAGACGTGAGCTCAGGTTGGATTTATGTGAACAACATGAGAACTTGAGCTGCTCTGTAGACTTGACTGCTTTGAGATTTAAACTTGATTGAGAAAGAATTTGGAAATATTTTATTTATTGATTTTTAAATAAATGAACAAGACGTGCCAGACACATCATTGAAGATGATGTGCCTGGAAGTGTTGACGCTGAGGTAACATCACATAAATATAAAATATACAAACAAAATTCGACATCCTACAGGGTGAAGAGAAGAGTAAAGATCACTCTTTGTGAGAGTTAATGACTTGACTCAAGCGTGATTTAATATTTTTAAGACTTTATTACCAAAGGCTTGAATTTGAGAATCAGCTGCTTTCTTGGCAGCACGGTGGTGCAGTGGTTAGCACTGTTGCCTCACAGCAGCAATAAACTGGCCGCAAGTGAATGGTTGTCTGACTGGCAACCCATCCAGGGTGTTCCCCGCCTCCAGCACCCCTCTGACCATGAAATAAATGGATTGACGGCTTTTCAACTCCAGATTGTCTTTAAGTGTGGAAAATGCATGGCGACTTGAGACTTGATCAAAAGTCAAAATTAAACTTAAACCCTGACTTTGACGAATCAGGAAGGAAATTGTTGGTTAGTTTGCTGACTTTGCCTATTGTGGGAATTTTCATGGCTTCCTGTGTAGCTTGGATATCCAAATAGCACCGATGAGACATTTGGTCAAAGGTGTCCTGATATGTGACAAAAAACAACCCAACTAATTCATCCTCAAATAAACTCGATCCCTCTGTCCTCGCACTCTGTGTGCAAAGGGTCTACAAACAGATTCAGACATACTGATAACAAATACTGCATAGTCATTTACAGTAATCTGATTACTAAAGAATTGATCCACTTGAGTATTTAGTCCTGAAAGATCTAACTCGAGATGTTAGACAAGGACACAGTTTAAAAATGGAAGATTAGGATCTGAGAAGCAATTTGGAGAAATAATTACTTGAAGACTTGAGGCTTCAGGCAGCGTAAGTCCCAAAAACAAAGCGGTGGGACTGTATTGTTGCCGGGCTCATTTGACTTGTTTCCTTGAAGACCAGATTTGAGACTTTGACTTGAGCTGAGCCAAACTTATAAAGATTTACAAACTCATTCACCTTGAGTGATGTGAGCCTTGGCTTACTTGACACCTGAGGTTCTGCCTTGGTGAGATCTTGACTTGCACTCTGCTTATGGCTTCAATAACATAAAAGAGCTTTAGCATTCAATGCTAGATTTGCTTTCACAGAGCTGAGGCTTGGTTTGCGTCACCTCCAGGAGAGTAAAAACATTCCTGAGGACTCTGCGGCAGCTGTACAAATCGGCAGGGATTCTGGTCGACTACCATTTATCTCTTTGTCTGTGTCTCACATGTGTTCACACACCCACAGATAGGGCTCTGGACACAAGTCCTCTGATGAATTGCTTTAGTCATTGGTCCAGGCTGTGTGTGCGTGTGTGTTTGTCTGTGTGTGTGCTGAGTAATGAAGAGGCCGGTGATGTTGTTCTACTCCTCCTCAGTTGCCCCTGAGCACAGGTGCTCAGCTCTTTCTGAGTGGGAGTTCTTCAATTTTCAATTCATTCATCCAGGCGAGAGCTGCAGCGCATTTATTCGTTGCTGACGTGAAGCGAGCATGACGCTGACATTCTGTGTGTTTGGCACGCATGACAACGAGGCACATCTGTAATAACATACCGACAAAGACGCGTTTGTGCTGTGCTGCTTTCTGTATTAATGATCATTGACAGGCATGTCATCTTTAATGCTATACTGTCCTTTCAGCTCTGACATATACAGTATGTTAACTTGCAGATGGCTAAGACAAGGATACGAGCTGACAGCTTGCTCACCAAAAACACAAAATCAATGTGCACAATCACGATGCAGCGTTTCTGTTGTTGGGCTTTGTTTTTATTTTAGTTCGTAACTGTTCAAACTACTATCAAGAAATGTTGGGGCTTTACAGCTCTTTATTTATTGCTTAATACTCTTTGGCTTCTGACATCATGATCTTGTCGTGGAGCAGATGGATGTTCAGTACCATTATATTTTATTAAAGAAAAAAAAACAGTAACAGATCTTTTCTGCAATTTAAAAAATAAAGAGTAGTTTATCCAGCAGAGCTGCTCAGATTCTACCATTTGCTGTCTGACAGTGATGCAAAATCAAGCAGTATCTTCACAGTCTAAATGTGAAATATACTGCTGAACAACTGGAGAAAACTTCCTCACATGGCCATAAGACTGCTTGTCAGCCAGCTGTCCAGTCACCTTTGAGCATCTAATAATGGGGAACTATGTATACAGATAGCTGTACTTAGGGACCTAACTGTGTTTGGTGATCCGAAAGATGCTTTTTCTGTAGGTCATAGCACCTGCGTGGCAGAACTGCATAGCGGATGCACCAGTTGTGGTAATTTTCACAAAACAAGATGTCTTTCCAAACATGAGAACAAACATCAGAGCAAAACACCAGACCTATTTAAACTGATAAGGAAACAGGAAATGAGAGCAGTGATCTAGATATCTAGAAGCAGGCTACTTTAGTTCTGTGCAGAAAATAGAATTTCTTTAAAAAAAAATTGCTTCCGGTTGTTTTTTAAAGTTCCCCAAAGGTTTAAAAACCAAAAAAAAAGGGAAATTAATTGATTAATTGCCATGGAGGGTTCTCAAACAAAAAGGGAAGAAACATCTTGTCTCTGGCTTTCTATCCTCAACATGATTCAGATAGTCCAAAAATGTTAGTCTGAGCACCATACATGCATGTTTCTTTTAAAGTTATAACCACAAGACTGGACAGGACGTGGAAGACAATGTGTTGGTAGTTTACCATCAGGCTGAACGACACACTCGGAGCCTAATGTTCTTTTAATGGCTGCTGTGTTACTTTATTGTAAGGAGGGCCTGGAGAGAAGTGAATGTGCTGATTGATAACCTGCACAATCTCTGCTAGCCTTCATGACACAGCACCAGCAACTCATCCTGCCAGGTTCGTCATCCAGAGCCACGACTGGCAGCGCTCATGCACAGCACAGCACAGTGACTCGGCAGTACGGCAGTGCATTCAGGGATCGAAGGATTAAAAAAGATACCTGGAAATCAGCTCCTTCTGCTGCTTGTATTCAATTTGGGCCTGTTGTTGCCTCCAATCAATACTTGTAATCATTCAGTTGTTGTGCGTATAAAGGCTGGATAATTACGTTTTCAAAGTCCCAGTGGTAAGCCAGTCTCTCGTTTTTTAGTCACTGCCACTGTTATTTTTTTTTAAAACTTCTCACTGATGAATAATAGTTTTATAACAGAACTTGTAATCGCTAATCAGCTTGCACAGTCAGGCTTGAACTCGTGCGAATGCTGGCACGTAGATGGTCATTTTGGTGCCAGTGTGCCATCATCACTTTTGGATTGAAAAGAGCACAAGAAAGAAAGCAAAGAATTTATTTAATGCAAAACGAAACAGCATAATTGTTTCATTAGTATCTTTAGTGTTATTACCAGATTTAGCAGAGCAATCTGTTCCATTACTGTGTTACAGAAAAATGTAATTACAGTAACACTCAATAAGGCGTTACTCCCATCACTGCTCCTCAGGCGCAGCCACAGTCTCTGCTGGGGCAATGCAGGAAACACATGAATTCGGCTATCAGGAGCAGTTTGCTGATTTCCATCAAAGGGTAAAACAGCATCAAAGGGAAAAGGGACGCCCTCTGACTGGGCATGTCCCCTGGGATGCCTTGGAAGGGCAGGGTGGAGGGGAAGTTGATTTTGCACGACTTAAGATGAAGCTAAATCCGCTGAGATCACACCAAGGAGGAGGTTTGACGCAATGAATTGTACACTGATGTAACCAGACTTTTACATTTTACAACAATGATGCTATCTATCTATCTATCTATCCATCTATCCATCTATCCATCTATCCATCTATCCATCTATCCATCTATCCATCTATCCATCTATCCAAGAGGTAGGATCTGATTAAGGTGGCAGTAGCGTTGCTGCTTCCAGGTCTGTATTTTGCTGCTTGCACTTTTTCAATTACTCTCAAACCACAGCTTCCACATTTAGTGTTTGTATCTCTTTCCTGAGCAGAAGCTGTGTAAAAGCTCCCTGCAGTTCACAACAAAGAGATAACCCAAACCGTGAGGGTGTAGCATCAAAACTGGAGGGACAAAAAAGGCATCAGTTAGAAGAGTTGTGATTGGAAGTCCTGTTATCAGTTGTCTGAGAGAGGCCAACAGTGTGGTTCACACCATCATCATCGACTCCCACACTTCCCTCCCTCCCTCCCTCTCCTCCTCCTCATCCCTCCCTCCTCGTGTTGTGGAAAAGCTGCCAGGCTGCAGCCACTGTGGGCAAGCAGCCAGCCTGCTATCACAGCCCCTATACATAACCGCAGAATCGTGGGAAGTCCAAAATTAAAAGCATTGTTATCCCTGCGGCTGGTGGCCACAGTGCAACGGAGTGACAGGTTTATTTCATTGTGCCGTCTCGGGTGACCTTGGCTTTGGCCTCTAGTCTGTACCCCCTCCAGACACACTATTCAGACCTGGCCCTGTCAGCAGGGCTGCAAGCACAAAGCAGAGTCCCAGAGACAAGCAGGTTGCTACTGGATTTCTCATTCTACCTGTGGTGAGTGAGAATTTCCAAATCTGACTCTTTTAACATTTTTCCCAATTGTGTTTGAGCCAAAAAAATGTCCTTGTGAATGAATTTCAATATAATCTACCATTAGGGTTGCTATGGTGATGGCTGTGTGCATGTCAGTTGCCATGCAACTTTTTTCCCTCTTCAGAGGAGATCCCAGTGTATATCAGTGAATTGTTTTTGTTGATATGCTTTTTATTTGTTGAGAGTTGGACAAAGATTGTATGTTTCCCCCAATTTCACCAGTTTAGGACACTGGGTTTTTAAACTGGGAATGGATGTTGCTTATTGGATGCACATGGAGAGGCATTTTTCATAAACCGATGAAAACATGCTTCACATCAAGGTCCCTATTTGCAGTACTTACAAGGAGTTAGGACCCTAAAGTGTGTTGTTAGCGATGCAACGACGAGCAGGGGAAGACGCACACACTAAATACAAGAGGAGATCAGGACTGAGAGGAAACAGCTGGGAGACACAGCTGACGCTGATTACACAGACGAGACAGGGAGAACACAAAACTGAACACACCGACCTTCAAAGTAAAACAGGAAGTACACGAAGAGGTAGACTGGAAAAGGAGAGAGAGAGAGAGAGAACAAGTCTGGAGAAAACAAGATGGCACAAGAACTCACATCACCATAAAAACAGATACACATAGAGGGCAGAGACACGAAAGGAAATGCAAAAAACTAAACAACCTAGGAAACCATAGAATGAATACAAAAACACAAGAAAACTAAGAACGCTGGGTCAAAATGACCCAGGACCATGACAATATGTCAAGTGAGGATTAGGTTCATTTTCAGCCGTTTTGCAACCAGTGGAGTCACCACCTGTTAGAAAAAGTCCAGGCTTTAAGGCTCTTCTCCACTGTCTTCGCTTTTTAGACCCCAGAATGTACATCCATCCTTTATGTGGCTTTCAGTATTGCTTTAAGTAACAATACAAAAAATAAGCTACAGAGTTGGGTTTGGACTGGTCCAATGACATGACACAGCAGAAAGCGCTACTTGTAGCTATGTTCTCTGTGCCAAACCTTTCTGCATACCCACATTACACATCTAATCTATGATGTGCCTACAGTTGTTGCAAGCCATTTTGTAACCCACCTCCATCCCAGCTACTTCTTTCATGCAGAGACTCACTGACCAAAATCATGGCTGTTGTCACTGATTGCTGCTCTAGTTTGCCCCATTATTTGGTTCTTGAATTAATTAAAGAGTGATTTAAACCAGACATGCTTTCTTAAGCATACTGTATTCTGCAAACAGATGTTTTTTGTTTTTTTGCTTGCATTTGTGACTTACAGCCACCCTGCAATCCCTTCTAATCCCAGCTGCAAAGAAGTCTCAGGTAGTGATATTGAATCCAGGTTGGTGAACGAGTGTTAAGCATCAAATCTGTCAACAGCTCCCAATGAACCTCTCATCCTGTCTGGGATTTTTGGCAGTGCCGTGACCTTGACTGTCATGCGCTATTATCTTTTACCTGCTGGTGTGCACAGAGCTGAACCATGAGCCAGCTCCACAACAGGAGGCCAGAAGAGCTGAATCGCATTTCAACAAAAACTTCCTTTCCCCTGTGATGACTAGTATACATGAAACACCACCTGGCATTATCTTGTCTCCTCCATCCACCTACCCATAGCCTCACTACTTGTGCCTTGCAAGTTAAGGATCACCAATATGAGTCTGCACCGGTTTGGCAGCACTGATGAAGCGTAATTAATGTAGAGAGGCTCAGCTGCTGTCTTTGCACCTTTCCATTGAGCTCATTAGGCCGGGAACGTGACGCTAACAAATTAAAGCACATGAGGGAGCTATGGTGGTGAGATGCTATCATCTCAGCATCCTCATGGTCATATGAAAGTGAAGATGGGTTTGGGACTGTTGTAGCTAGTTCCATTTCTTCATACGTGTATATCTGAAAAACTCATTTTCTGCTGCTGCTGCTGCTTCTACTACTGTATTCTTGCAGCCCATTACAACCAAGCTCATATCATTATAGTCAAAGCTGTGAGTTAAGAGCAGTGAAGCAGCGAGCGTCTCTGTTTTCATTTTCTAAACATTGAGAGCAAAGAGAGCAAAATTGAGAGTCTATGTCATCTAATGATGTGTCACGATAGCCTGTTTAGTTGCGTATTTTATTATGTTCTTTTTACCCGTCGTTTTAGTCTATGTTTGTCTTTTGTAACATGGAAATAGAGCCAGGAGAATTACAGTTTTGCAGTTGTTTTCCTCGTTTGTAATTTGATAGAAGCTTGTCTCCATTATTTCATGTTTATGACTTCCCCTTGTTAAATTTAACAAGTTACATTTTCCTGCCACGTTTTGTGTCTGGCAATTGTACCTCTTAATCCTCCAGTCTCTTAACAGTACTGGAGTACTAATGCTAAGGGTGTATGTTTTACAATATATATTTATTTTCTGATCCCACATATAGGCTCTATTTAAAACTTTAGCCATACTGCTCCAGCCATTGATTTCTCTTGTTTAGGATTGTTTCTGTAAATGTTGTTCCTGCTAATGTTTAGCTAACACTAGCAGGCTTGGTTAGCAAGCTGTGTCCATCTATACAGGTGCATCACATCTGCTAACTGACGCTAGTTAATACAATAATCAAATAAAACTGAAGCACAGACTTCTTAAACAGTCTGTTAGCAACAGTGACTGCAAGGTAAACCATGCTATTTGTCAGATAATTGCATTAAAAAGACTCAAAATGACACCAACAAACACAGTTAAGATATTACACCTGCTAGCTGTTTGCTAGCCTAGCAGACAGCTAGCAGCACCCGGCTGTCAATCAATATAAGCATCCTTCTAGCAACACAGCTGTAATGCAATTTAAATATTTGAATGTCATATAATATATTACAAAAAACATCCATCTATGTATCTGTTATTTTATGTATCTGTTGCTTCCTTACCTGTTACTTAACAGTCTTTTTAATAAATGATAAAATTGCTTAAGGTTGCATTCAGATTTATGGTCTCTACTAGTTTACAAGCATTAAAATTTTCTCCAGTGACAGCGATAAACTGGATGACTCAGATGTAATGTGTTGTCTCTTTTCATTTCTCTGAGTGGGACTACATTTATGGGAAATAAAGTGTGCTTTTGTTATCCGTCCCTCTTATCTCACACGTCTCCCACAGAAGCACAGGTTGCCCGCAAGCAGAGCTCTAAACCTGGAGGGGGCATATCCACAAAAGGAAGCAAACATGAACACATGCACACTCCTCCGGGGTGAATAGAGATATGTGTGTGTATATATGGCCTTTTATTTAGCAGAAGGCCATCAGTGAGTCATTCTCCTAAAGAGCGCCCTTGGGTACTGGTCTCGCTGACACACACGCAGTGGCTGTCTCAGAACAAGGCTCACTGGTCAATGTTTAATGCCCCATAATTGGTTTTACTGACCAGCACAGCCTGCAGGATGCCAATGCTGATTTGCAGCCCGACCATTGAGGCTGACCACCACTGCAGTCCTACCTGGATTTGTGAAATATGTAATTAATTTGCTCTCACAGGTGTAACTGCTGGGTGGCAGTCATTACAAGGATTAAGCTGTCAAGGTTAAGCTGGACGATGTTGTCTGCGATCTCGTCCTTTCCCCTGTCTGTTCTGCTAAAAGCGTTCCATACATAGTCACGGTTTATCACACTGGCGTTTAACGATCATTTAAATGCGAGTTGATATCCAAGCCCTGAGTTTCATCTCACCTTGCTTTCTTTTTGCTGTGTTTCTCTCAGAGAACCATGAGCACTGTGGAGGAGGAGCACATGATACCATGAAGACAAGCCTACAGGTCCTGCGCTGCCAGCTGCTGAGTGAGTAAAGCCTGTGGGGGGTTAAAAGGGAGGCCCAGCAAGCCAGTCGACGTTTCACATGCAAAACAGAAAGATTGGTTGGTTTTGAAGAAAGCGACCATTTTTTAAATTGTTCTAAAACATTTATTTATTTGCAGCTTTATCATGCTTGATTTATATGGAGCATTAACATAGAAACATAGAGGTGAAGATAAAACGAAAGCAAAAAATGGTTTAGAGTCAAGCATTAACCTAGAGGACTGAAAAATTAAGCCATTTTAAAGCTGCACTTGCTTGAGTGGGCACTAGAGGCTCTCCCTATAGACTCCCAATGTTAACATTTTCAATGGACATTGAATGTTCACAAAAAGACTAATTTATTGAAAGTGTATCAAAGCTTTACAGCCTCTATTAAGTACAGAGGGGTATAGCCACTAGCTCTCTGCTCAGTCACATCACCGCTCAAGTGACTGAATTTGACTTCTTCACTATATTTTTGCTTTTGGAACCTTTTTAATTAAAATAGCATTAAAAATATCATTTTGAATATTTATATCCTACCACCAAGTAGCATACAAAAATCAGGTCACTCTCAGACTTCTCTGGTCTGCATGTCGAAGCATCCTTGAGCGAGATACTCAATCCTGAGTTGTTGGTTGGCAATTTATGCAAATGCTTGATGTCTGTATATGTGTGAGCAGCTGAGTTTGGCTCATAGTCCAAAAGCACTTTGCATGCTCAGTAAGAGTGGAAAAGCATTATACAAGAAGCAGTCCAGTCCACTAATTAACATGTATTCATTTCTGTATAATCCCCCTATATAGTCTGGAGTCTGGTGTTAGCTGATAACCTCACCACCACTTCACCCTATCATCCAAATGTGGACTTGTAGACAATTTAGAAATGCGAATTTACAAAATAAAAATCCTTAAAACTCGAATTCACTAACCAACAGTTAATGTCAAGGGGGCTACGTCCATCTTTGATATACAGTTTATATCTATGCTGCTATTCCCAAATTGGTTATATTGGAGTGTTCAGAGAAAATCTAAGTTTTCCAGATGTTAGCTGTTGTAATGTGGTAATTACCAGAATGCAGCTTTCTTCATCGTTTGCCAGTAAATTATTCCAGTGTTTTCATAATTTCTCTAACTTTAAGTCATGCGTCTCTTGGCAACTTATCTTCTAAAAGAAAAGAAAATTATTTATATAAATTCCTCTATAGCTGAAGGCCATTCCGTCAGGGATCCCCTGTTTGTGGACATCAGATGCTGTACATACAGTGCTGGACCCCCCGTTATTGTCATACTTTAGGTCCGTGCTGTTTTAAATTCACAGGATAGAATCAAGGCCCGATGTACAAAGTTCTGGCAGGCTACCGCCGCAGAATGTCACATGAATATGGAACATGTTGGTCACACTGAAACCCACCAGGCTCCAGGACTGTTAGCTGAAAGGGCTGATGATATCTGGTATTCACCCCCAAGCTCCACCTCAGGGCGCTGGAGCCCAAGGCTGTCTGACAAGTCTGTCTCAATCCCTCAGAAGTGATAAACTTGGACTAGACCGCTGTGAGCTGAGTGCTTTAAGCTGGTGCAGAGGTGGAGGGAGCTCACCCTGCAGCCGTTTAACCTGAAAAGAAGAAGTTTGAGTTGAAGTTGTCGTCTAGGTTTGTGTGGATTTTATTTTTGAATTTGTCCTGGTAAATCTAAAGCTCAGTTTGCTGTCATGCATTCAGTTGGAGATCGAGTCCAGTCCTGAATTTCCTCGGGCGCATAACTTTTCCATTAGTTTCCCCAATCAAGTGTGCAGAAACGAGAGACCCACCTGTATCTGTTTCTCATTTCTCTCTCTGGATGAGCCATCTGCTAGAGACAGATGTGCCTTAACATCTCAAGGCTGCAGGCATGAACAGGGATGCTTCAGATAGAGAAGAACTGGGACAGATGATCCCATATTATAACGGGACAGTGAGTGTCACAATTTGTTTTAGGAAATTGAGTTTTTGCCTCCAAAGCTAGAATAAATAAAAATTTGAAAAGGCCAGTTGGAGCAATGTGTAAATGAGTACACAGGGCTTGAGAAATCTTCCCATCTGACTTCTTCTTGTCTTGTATTTTTGAAACGTGCTGTTGGATACTTTGTCATCTTTATAAAGCCACTATCAAAGTGAATATGCCAAAATTCTCTCGAAGACGCTGTCAGCGTCTGTGACTCTGTGTAATTGCAGATTTGCTGCTCAGCGCTCCGCCCAGATTCCAGACAACTTCCTGTTTAATCTCTCGTCTTCCTGTCAGGTGCGGTGCTGCTGTCACACTCGACGAAGCTAAATCATTATCCCAGTAAACAGCAAAAGGACCCTTTGTTGTTCTTGTTTTCGCATTCTCTCTCCACCAGATTTTCAGATAAACACGTCCCCGTTCAAAGCTGCTGTAAGCTGACAAACAATTCAAATTCAAACAGGAAGCCATTATCCTGTTACCCAAGCTTTGCCGCTTATCTCTGAGCCCACATCTGCAGACCTCCCTGTTCCGCCTCTCCACCGCCCTGCCCATATCGAAGCCTTCTCCGGGACTGTCCCACAGGTCCCAGAGGATGTGCCTCATCTATCTGCTGAGACACACCCAGAAGCAAACCAAAGGAATTTGGCTCTTTGTGCTACTGTAAAGATGCCACTTTATTTATACGCATGCATATGTCGTTCCAAAATGAAGAATATTGGGATTTTTCTTGTTTTCCAAGTCACGAGCGAGATTAGCAGTTGTAGCAATAAAAACGGCTTCCCAGCAGTACAGTTGAAAGGCCCTTTCACACAGATTCAAACTGACAAGCTAATTCAATGCTCATACTAAGTTTGAGCTTCTATTGTGAGTCACAGAAATGTTAATTCTAAAATGAGTGGCTTTCCTGATTAACTGAGCAGCTTTAGGCACATGATTCCTCTCATGGCATGTGCCTTTTTTTTTGCCTTTGTGTGAAAGTAAGTATCTTGCGGATACAAAGGAGGGCTGCAGAACAAAAAAACATTTTGAAAACGTCTCAGTGCAACTCTGAATAGAAGTACCATACATATTAAAGGGCAGAAGGAGGTGTAACGGCAGCAGGAGGTGGACTGCAGCAGGAGGTGGACTGCAGCATTATTAGGGGCAAATAGATGCAGTAAAAGGATATTAGCATTTAGTGAGTATATCAGCATTTTTTCTCCTTTGGAATTTTATATACTGTGGCGGTTTGTTTTTCTAAAATACCTCCTTGTACTTCGTTTCACTGATTGCAATCTGGTTCCCAGTACAACCCCAATTTCATCTGTCTGCTGAGCCGCTCCACTCATTTATGAAACAGACTTCAGATCGATTTTGATCTTAAGCTTGTCTCCGAGGGGCCTTATTATGTTGATTTCCAGCTCGACTTTGTTATTCTTGGGCTACTCCACTATCAGCGCTTTGCATAATTCACAGTTCATCCTTTTATAGCCAACTTACTTCTGATTGGCTGCCCCTCATAAACAAAGCTGGTGGGTGGAGCATCTGTACTTACACCCGGAGCCGTGCGTGTGAAATGGCTATATTAGTGATGTCATCTCTCACTGGGATTATGGAAATAATCTTATCTTATTTGATCCAAGTGATTTCCTGCCGGTTATTACATGTGGTTTGAAGCCTCTGGTGAACTTCCATGACTTGTATATGATAACGAACCTCTTTTCATTGGTTTGTTTGTTATTTGATGTTTTTGCTTGCTTTTCACTTTTTGATGGATGGCAATTCTCGACTAAACCATGATTTGTGCCGGCATTTTGTCATATGGTAGAATCACAACACGAGTCCAGTCATTTATGAGAAATTCAAGATTTACAAAGATTTAATTCAGTTCAAATTTATTTAAATTTTATTTATACTGCGCCAAATCACAACAACAGTTGCCTCAAGGAGCTTTCTATTGTAAGGTGCACCCTACAATAATACATACAGAGAAAAACCCAACAATCATATGACCCCCTATGAGCAAGCACTTTGGCGACAGTGGGAAGGAAAAACTCCCTTTTAACAGGAAGAAACCTCTGGCAGAACCAGGCTCAGGGAGGGGCGGGGCCATCTGCTGCGACCGGTTGGGGCAACAGAAGGAAGACAGGATAAAGACATGCTGTGGAAGAGAGACAGAGATGAATAAGAAGTGTGATGCAACAGAGAGGTCTATTAACACATAGTGAGTGAGAAAGGTGACTAAAGAAGAAATACTCAGTGCATCATGGGAATCCCCCAGCAGCAAACACCTATTGCTGCATAACTAAGGGAAGATTCAGGGTCACCAGATCCAGACCTAACTATATGCTTTAGCAATACTCATCACAGCTTTTTTATGCTTATTGTCTTCTATTAATATAATGTAAGCACACTTTTGGGAATGATCTTTACTTTTCTTACAACATTTCTGTGAATATATTCTCAATTCTGGAGCTTTCGGGCACTTTTTAACTCCAACTTATTAAACTTCAGAGGCGGCCACTTGGTCAAATTCAAAAGAAGTAATCACAGAGGAGCTGGGGTGTGAAACGTCTTCATAGTTTTAGACTCTATTTTATTATTTTTTATTTGTTTTTTATTATTACCAACTATATTAAAGCAGATATTGGTGGTATCATAGGTACAGTAACCAATGGTAGCAGCTGTGGTGGCACACATTGAAGTAGTACCACAGCAGGCCTACTAGAAACTGTTACAGAAGTGCAGTGGGACCACTGAAGTCAGTCGGGGCTGATGGCTCGCTGTCCAGGCGAGATAATCAAATCTTAGCAGCAGTTAGTCAGACAGCTCTCGGCTGATAAAGGGTTTTGTCCGCCTGAAGCTGATGGATCCGATTTGTTTCTGTGGTTCTGTGACAGCACGTCAAAGCTTTAAATTAAAGGCTTGGACTACCTTTAACAAAACTTCTCTTAAGCTTTATGATTACTTTGATTCGGCTCTGTCCGCTTTTATTCCTCAAAAGTTGAGATATGGACTGATTTTATACTGGGGGAGACGAGCCGTGCTGTGTGTGTGCTGGCGTGGTGTGATATGGGCTCATTGGTATTCTGATGAGAGCTGCAGATAAAGCCATCTTCGTTTGCCCCAGAGGATTGAAGGGGAATCCCACAGAGGGCTGTCTGCTACCGTGGAGTGGTTTTTATTAGCATAAATGAGGCTAAATATGATCCACGGAGGGTCGGCTGGGCGGTGAGGAGGACATCTTTAATTATGGGCTGTGGTTTAGTGATTTGGAGCTTCTAAACCAGCGGTTTGGCATGTTTATCCCATTAGACTACGAGACATAGTGGACATACAGTAATTCCCTTTCGTTCTTGTACATTTGCATATCAGACATTTTGGTTAATGATTTTATTCAGTGAGATCACAAAGAAACAATCTGCTTGTGGATTTATGGTTGTTAATGCAGCACGGGCATTATTTCTGACTAACAACACTTTTTAAAAAAACCTTTGCCGCACCTCTTATAAAGAAAGAGAGATCTCAACCTTTAGTCACTCTTTAGGACACGGAGGTTGTAATAAACTTACTTCATTTACATGTATTAAAAAAACATTTGAATACAAAAAACAACGGCTCTCTTTTTGCTGCTTGTTCAGCTTGATTGTAAAGAACTTGTGATTCCAAGGGAATTGTTCACAAGCGGGTGAAAGTACCAAAACTTTGTACCAATACTCTTTTATCGTCACTTTTTGTGACTTTCCCTGTGGTTTAGCCTGTTGTTCCTGAGGTGGAACAGGCCATCTACTAATTGGAAAGTTGGCTGTTCTGTCCCAGAGTGCTCCGGGCTCTCCTTGCCTAATTATCCTTGGGCAAGATACTGAACCCTGCTGCTTTCCGATGCATTCATCAGAGTATGAATGTGTGGATGACAGAAAAAAGTGCTTGTGAGGCATGTTATATAAAGTGCTTTAAATTGTTCAAGTAGAGTAGAGAAGCGTTATTCAGCAAAGAACTAGCCCATTTACCACTTTTTCAATAAAGTCTAATCAAGACTAATTATCTAGTCTAATCTAGTCTAGTCTAATTATGCACAATCAACTGTGGAAGTCGACTTTAGAATCTGAAATTGCTCTGAAGTTGTTGTTTTTTTTGTTTCTTTGTTTGTTTTTGTAAATAAAAATAGGTTAACAGATGTGTGGATAGTGTGCAATAGTGCAAGCAAGTAATTCTATTTGTTCCAATCACAGAGCTCCCACCCTCACCTAAAAGCTTGTCAGTTATGATGGCTTAGAGTTTAGAATAGGTTGCCTACTATTAGGAAGGTTGACAGTTCAATCCCCAGCTTCCAAATTCTGTATTAACCTGTTGAACCCCAAAGGATCTACTGCATCAAATTTTCAAGAGAGCTATATGCTATAAAAGACCAAGCCAGGAAAAACTCCTTTATACTTTTCTGTGTTTTATCCTCAGTTAGTTTGACAGAATGGCCTCTGCTTGCACTGCTGATGAAGTCTCACAAGTGTCAGCTTTATTTTGATACCAATATAGTTTACACAGAGCTTGTAATCGCAGAGAAACAGTTGATTCACTTTGGGCCTGTCATTTTTAAGGAGGAACCTCAGAAACACCGCGGGGCTTCAGGTCAAAGATATTGGACAAGATATTACACCCTGAGTACCCTCTGATGTTTACCTGGGTGAAGATTGGAAATGTGTGTGTGGATTCTGCTTGCAGTGTAAAAAGAGCTTTGGGTTCACAGTGATAGTAAAAGAGGGCTGTATAAATTACAGTCCATTTACCTTGGACTAAACTAAGAGAAGGTAGAAAGCAGAGAAGACTAAATAACCTTAATAGTGTAGTTAAATTATCCAATATAACAAATAGCTGTGCAGCACAGTGGTGCGTCAGTCGCCTTCCAGAGGAAGCCTCTATCTTTGAACCTGTCCAAAGATACTTGTCAGTGTAACTGGTGATCCTATAGTGGCCGTCGGTGTGACAGTAAATGGTTTTCCGTCTTTAATTAATGACAGGAATGAGAGAGGTGGACGAAATCCACTAAACTGGCACTGGATCTAGTTGTGTATATCACAGAGCCATCAAAGGGTAATCCTCAGACGTGCACAGCACTGTGCACCTGCACGTGTCATCGGCCTGTTGGAGCGACATGTAACATGTCAGCTCAACCTTTTTTATTCTAATTGACATCAAAAAGCTCTGAAGAGGTTTTTATGAAGGAGTAAAACCTTTGAAATGTACCAAGTTCTTGAAATTCTGAAGTAAAACAGCTGCTATCTAAGCTGGAAACTAGGAAAATGTAGACAGATTATTGGTTTACAAATCAAAATACAAAGTTTAAGAAATGTATTAGACCAGCACAAAATGTAAGGTTTATGCCACAGCTGCCCTAAAGTACCAGTATTGGTAATTACCAAAATCATTTTTGATGTTTCTGTGATGGTTAATCCACAAGTAGGGTTAGTAGGGTTTGGAAATTATACTTTTAATGGAAAAATATAAATAAATGAATATATAAATATATAACTGTAAATAGTATAGTTAAGCAAATTATTATTATTTTTATTAAGATGTCAACTTAGAGTTATTTACTTGCATTCCTGAAGAGACAAATTTAGTTAAATATTGTGCTTGATTAATTTTTGACTTTAACTGAGCACAATATTTGGGTATAAAAAGATGAATTCACTTCATTATTTGACTAATAAATAAAAATCTTATTTTCAGTTTTGTCAAAGTTTTTGACAGTTTTCTAATCTAATAATTTTGGTAACTACTGTCTACATAAGACATTTTAGAACCACCACAGTCTGGAGCTAAAATAGTCTGTGACGTGATGTTATTTTATATAAATAGCTGATATTTATATTTATTTTTCATCTATTTCCTCTCAAGTATTAAATAAAGCGTTGAGAGTCACAAATCACATCACAGGTGTTTGTTTTTGTACTTTGTCTAGAGACAGAAAATGTTTTCTGACAGAAAAGTTGAAATGAAGTTAAAATAGTATTGGTATCAATAGATGTTATCCTAACTGATTAACTAAGGATTCAGTTTACACCCAAATTATTTTTCTATTGGATAACAGACAGACTGCTTATACAGTTATTTTTAACAGCACCCAGAGCAGAAATAGACAGAAAATGTACTGTCAGGTATTTTATCTTAATGCAACTTTGCGCTGCAGTTCTTTTTCTTTATAAACCTGACCTTGGTCTAGGTTCTCATTGAATCTAGGCTTTTTGTTCCCTGCATACTGTTCTGTTACTCCCCGCTATGCTGCTGAGCAGGGAGATGACAGAGCAGAAGGATTTCAGAAGTACAGCCTGACGAACCACGACTCACGAGTCTTATTGATGGATGATTTTGCAGCTCCTATTTTTGGCTTCCTGTAGAGCCTCCAGTTTGAATAGTGGCACTGGCAGCTGCCCACTGATGATACGGCACAACCAGCCTGCCTCCAGAACCCGCTTCATAGGCAGATTGTCGCCGTACACGTCATAGCCACATCATTCTCCGTCGCACGTAGCAGGAGGTGACCCCTGGAAAGAAAGATAAATATCCCAGCCTCCTCTGCGAGTAGCCCCCACCCCCCCTTTAGGATTGATCATGCAGCCAGGCTAGTGCATAAGCACTGATAGCCTGCATGCCGTACACTAAGTGCATCGGTATGATTGATTAAGCCAAAAGATTCATGATGCACTGCACCTGAAGATTATTGTTCCGTGGGACTGAAGTCTTAGCTTATGAGTGGCTTCAAAACATAAGGCAGGATTCCTCAGCTTCAGGAGCAAATGTTAGGTTATCACAGTGTAACTTTAGATTCGGAGTCAGAGGCTTTGGCCTCTCAATCTAATTGTGAATGAGTAGTGGGACAAAGCCTGCTTTGGATCAGCGCACAGGTGCCTGCTTTGCAACATGATTTATTGATGTCCCTCGTGGCTTCAATGGAGGACTTCAGCGAATGTCACCGGTTTTCCTATGCACTCAAAAGAGCCCTAATTCAGCAGGTTTTCTTGCATAAATTGCCCCTCCCTCCCTCTCTGCCTCTGTACACCCTGCGCTTTTATAATGGAAAACAGGTTGACACCATTAGTCAAATAAACGAGGGCACAGTCTCGCAGTAGTTTTAGCCGGGCCGTTATTTGTCTTCATGATATTAGCATGTGCTTTTCTTGATGGTGATCGTCTGAGTGACATAGATAGCGAAGGCAACAGGTTGGTGCGAGTGATAAACGGGCTCCTCCTCGTGAAAGGAGAAAAAGCCTCAGTTCACCAGCGAAGGTTCAAACTCCGCACTCGCCTCCTCACTCCTTCTTTCATCATCGCCACTGAAAGTGGTCTGACTCCTTTTGTGGGGGGTTTTCTGCTTGCGAGAAAATATCATGTCAGACTGAAAACAGCCAACATGCACGAGGGTGGGAGGGGAAAAAAAGCATGCTGAGTAAACGGGTGCCGCTGACTATGACAAATGCTTCTCTGTGTGCCCTGCTCCAGCTCAGTTTTTCATGTCTAACCTTTTTGCTTTTGTCCACGTCTCAGCGTGATCAAACACACAGGAAAAGGTGCACGATCAGGCCCACTCGTGCACATTTTCCACCCTTTTTCCCTCTTTGCACTCCGTTTTCTCGTTTTCTTTTCAGTGCTTCTACTCAGTAATGGATGTCAGTGAAGCTCAGGATACTTCCCTGGTCTTTTCAATAATTTCTCTTGTTAATACCCCTCTATGTGCCTTTGTGGAGGCCAGTCCAGGCTCTCTGCCTGCTCACACTCTCTCTCCATTCGCCGGACACACAGCCGTCATGACAAATTACACCCATTTGGCTCAGTGTGCAGCACAGTGTATGTGTAAAGACAAGCAGGTACATGTAATCACTGCAGACACAGAAATTCAACAACACAGACTGTACAGGTCAGGAATAGGTTGATTTCCTGTTTTCAGAAAAAAATAAAGATGCAGGTGTAGCAGAGGGCAGAAAACACGATAACTCACCTATTATATTATTATATTTCCTGTTTTTAAACACGTAACTTTTCCTGTGCAATCTGGGTTTATGTAAAGCAGACGTCAGAGGGTGCATTGCATATAAAGTCTATTTCAGAGAGAAAGGAATAAACATACTACCCCGTCACCATCTTCCATTTATTTTATTCCTATTAAATCTGCCCAATAAGGCTAAACCATCAGTTGGAGTGCCGACATTTTCCTTCAGCCGTGCTGTGTCGTTCTGTATGCTTTTATATTTAACTGCTGCTACTTTTAGTCTTCAGCTGAACACAGAAGAGTCAGTTGTAGGGATACAGCAACAAGCAAGACGTTGGAGATGCTCCTCATGTCTCAGCTCTTTTTTTTTTTCAAACCACAAACACACCACTGTTTAATAAGAAAGTCAGTTTATGCTATACTGCATAGAAAAATATCACAAAACGTAAAAATCCAAAGCAGTCAACAATGAGGGGACCTGTTGGCTCTCATTTGCTGTGAGGATCACTGCAAACTAACCCTTAAAACTAGCAGAATGGATTGATGAGTGTGTTGTGGACATCCCCAGATTTAAACTGTATTTGACCGACGTGTTAGGCAGCACAGTCATCAAAGCAAAAGGAGGGAATAATGTAAGAATTCCTCCTGCAGAGACCTGCAGGTTCAATGATCAGTGCTGAGGTGCAGTAAAGCCTTTTTGGTGGATGCCCATTGATTTCTTAGTATTACAGTATAATAAACCACCTTGTTCATAATAGTGTATTAAATATGCACAGGCAAAGCTACAGCCACAATATAGCATAAGTTATTGCATAAGTTATCTGCCATGAGGGTCTCATAACTGCTCCCCACAAAATCAAATATCTGTTTTCCTCTGGCCTCTGGCACTACTTGAATTGTTTTGTTGCTAGCTGTCCAGTTTTGATATTTATGGTATCTGGAGATTGTTGTGGAGATGCCCGTCTTCTTTTAAATATAATGCCACTAAATTGAAGTTGCCTTGTGGTGTTCAGAAAATGTATTTCAAAGAAACTCAGCAGCAGTGACTCTTCATGCAGTCACTCCAAATAAATCTATTTCCTTTCTATTGAGTTATACTTCTTCTGGTTCGGTGAGAAACTCCACCACGTGTCATTTCTCTGCACCATTCAGAGCTCTGATTCTGCCCATCGATGGCTAATTTAGGATCACCAGTTGAACCTAATTTTCTCTGGACTGTTGGAGGAAACCTATGGAGGCAGAGGGAGGACATGCAAACCACACAGGAAGGCCACAGACTCAAATCAGGAACCTTCTTGCTGTGAGGCAGTAGTGCTAGCCACTGAAACACCTTGCCACACAAAACTAATTTCAATTAGAGAGCCTTGAAGGAGTCCTGTAATGTTTTTTTTCTTTCATCTCACATGATCACAGAATTGGAAGCATGCCTGCTGCCTTCTTTGGCCACCTGATCCGTTTTAGCCAACTTTCTTTGCCCCTCACTGGAGGACAGAGCTCTGCACCTGACACGGCGACATTAAGGGAATCCTCTCTTTGACATCATACAGAGCCAAGTGTCGAGTGTTTACAGCAGGTCGGCTTGCACTGACCTTAATATTTGAACCTTTAGCCACGTTTAATATGAGAATCCACCAGTGTAAAAGCATACTGGTCCCCAGTAATTATAAAAGTAAATGTCAGGGTTACATCAGAAAGAGCGTCACTCAGAAAAGCTAATAAATCATAAATCTCCACACCTCTAAAACAGAATCTAAAGGTTGACCTCATTTTGTGTCCTGCACTAATTAATATTTGGGCAGTCAGACATCAGTGCATGCTAACTTTAAAAAAAAAAATCAGTTTTGGCCCTTTTCACATTTTAGATGTGATGTTTAATAAAATATAATTCGACTAAACTGCAAAGTCCTAAATGAATATTAATCTCCACGCTGGTTACAGATCAGAGAAGCCCATGTTTGAACTAGCCGGGAGAATCTGTGTCAGTGCATTTAGTTTGTTCATTTCTGACATAACTTTATAAAAGGACGCTATGTTTTATTCAGCAGCAGAGTGTCAGGTTGCCGGGTTGTGACAGCCAGGCTTGTGTACTGATTGAAGGCATGACTCAAGCCAGACCCCGTCATGATAAACATCCTCTCTCTTAATCGGCCTCCGTTACCTCTTTTATCTCCTTATTTAAAGCCTTCTTGCATCTACGTGGTTTCAGTTTGCACGGAGACATCTTACACCTTCCTATCCAAGGAGTCACTATTTAATTCGTCCCGATTCAGTGATTCGGCCTCGTTTCGGAGGTTGATTTTTGTCCTAATATGCACACGATTCACATTACCCAGCATCAGTAAAAGACTAAACACCTTACAGTTGACAGGCTGCATTTTATTCTCCTGCTTAAAAGATAATTTGAGGAAAAATAGAGCATCCATAAATCAACAATGGCCCCGCGTGTTGTCTCCCCAGACATTGGTCTGGAGCGGGCTCTGTGGATTAGAGACGTGACAGACCTGGTTAATGGAAGGCAGTGCCTGGACCCTCTCTCCTGCAAGTCTGTGTGATTGAGTATGGAGGAATATGATTAATGATTCAGAGGCTGAGTTTAAATAGTCAGTGCTTTGGGGTTCTGCCCGAGTGTATTTTAAACCCCTCGTGGAAGAAAATGGAAAAAATATTCCTGTGGCGAATAAATTATACTACTAATAATATTTGATCTCTTACTGCAGCTCTTTGTTGTACGTTCTACCCAGATTTCTGTTTCTGTCTTTATCCATTGCTCCTTAATGATGGTCATAACCTCTCAGTCATATTAGTACCTCGTGACTGTGTTTTGAGGTATTTTTTTAATGAATTAGCCTCAAATTTACTTGTTTGAGGGTCTACAGCTCTGCCTGTGTACACAAGCTGTTTTCTTTCCCTTTCCATTTTTATTTGTTGAGGTTTTCGTTTGTCATCAGCATGACCATTGCATATTATTAAGGTTATAATAGACATAAAAATTGAATAAGGTTTAAACAGAATAAATATTTTGTATTTTCCTTTTTTCCGTCTAATCTTTAAGCCAGTTTTTAATAAAAGATTGTGAATGATGATCGTTAGTGTAATCAGTCAAATCTGATCCCACTAAAGCCTGATAGAGCTCATTCGCATGTGTCACAGCACTCGATTTACCATAAACTGGTAGAAACATTCAAATGAGCCACTAAAATAAGCTGACATGCTTTCCTATTAATGACAAAAAAAAACCCAACATAAAACCCCACTTTATCAGCAGCAAATAAATATATGGCCTCTATCAAATACACTATTTCTTGAGTGTTTAGGGAATCTTTCGACATTCCTACTTTGGACATCCACAGACGGAAGGAATGACATTTGACCCAAGTGCCACAGACAGGTCTGAGAAGTTGAAGAGTGATCTCACACTGATAATGGTCTGTTTGTGGCATTTGTTGTCATTAAGATAAATGTTAAGTAATGCTGGTCTTAACCTTGAAGCAATAAGCCAGTGATTGGTCTCAGACTAACTTAATCGCTTCCTTATTTCAGTAACCGTGACTAAAACACACTAACGTGCAGTCTTTTTAAAAAGAAATCATCCTGTTTCATTCCTAATGATCAAGATATAGTCGATCTAGCCCTTAACAGATTTTAAAATAAGGTAAATAAACCTCAGATGATCAGTCACGGATGAAATATCACACCATGTCATATTCATTTAACAATAACGAAGACAAACTGGAGAAGCACTGTGTCAAAAACTAAACGCCACTTATGATTCGGTAGTTTGTAGAAGCACCTTTAGCAGAAGTAATTTAAAGTCATTCTTTTTTTGTATTACTTTATCAGTCTCTCACATAGTTGTGGAGGAATTTTGCCCGCTCTTCTGTACACCATAGCTTCAATACTTCGCAGGCATTTGTTTATGTACTTTCTACTGTCTCTAAAGTTCCCAGCATTTCAGTCAGGCAGAGGTCTGGACTTTGACTGGCCATCACAGCACTTTGATTCTTTTCTTTTTCATCCTTTCTGCAGATTTGCTGCTGTGCATTGTGCATCGGGCCAAGCATACTGTAATTCATTGTTTATACGTCTAAGCAAAAACTCCTTGGAACGTCTGCAGGTTGTTCAAACGCCGCAGATAGACTTCTGACCAAATCTGCTACGTACTCGCATGTGACACCGTTGCTAATACAGCTACGATCTGTGGACTCTGTGGATCTGTGAATTGCATTTGTCTTACTTTTTGTCTGTGTTGCTTTAAATGCCCTGGATTTTATTTTTTTTATTTTTTTTGTGAAACACTTTGTGATTCTTGTCTTGAAAAATTATAAATAATTTTTTTGCCTTACTTACTTACTTAACTATATAAAGGACTTCAACTCAATGACTGCAATGCACCCGGGTCCTGTGGCTGCAAAACAAGCCCAAATCATTACCCCTCCACCACCGTGCTTGACAGTCAGCATTAGGTGTTTGTGCCGATATGCTGTTTGGTTTTTGGCTAGTGTGGTGCTGTGCATTATGGCCAGCCATCTCCACATTGGTCTCATCCATCCAAAGGACATCGTTCCAGAAGTCTTGTAGTTTGTTCAGATGCAACTTTGCAAACCTAAGCTGTGCTGCCATGTTCTTAGAAAAAAAAGCGGCTTTCTTCTGCCTTCCTATGCTTCTTTATTGTTTTCCTAATTGTAATTTCATGAACTTTAACATTTAACACGCTAACTGAGGAATTTAGAATCTGAGATGTAGTTCTTGTGGGTTTTGTTTTTTGTAGTGTCTGGCCTTGGGGTGAATTTGCTGGGATGTGCACTCTTGAAAAGATTGTAAACTGTCTTCAGTGTTTCCCACTGGTGAATAATCTTGTTCTAACTGTAGAGTTATGGACTTCACATTGTTTGGAAATGGCCTTTTAACCTTTCCCAGATTGATGGGCGGCACCAGTTGCTTCTCATGCCTCCTTAGCATCTGACAAGATGTTCTGCTTTCATAAAGATGCTCACACTTGCTGATTAACAGTTAATCAAGAGCATTTAATTAGCAGCTTCTGGCTTCTACCTAGTCTCTTAATTCCTTTGGAAGCAATGAGGATGTTCTTAGGTTTTCAGAAACTGTTATATGTCTCAAGAGTTGGGAGTTCGCCTTGTAATCGGAAGGTTGCTGGTTCGAGCCCCGGCTTGGACAGTCTCAGTCGTTGTGTCCTTGGGCAAGACACTTCACCCGTTGCCTCTGGTGGCGCCAGTGTCCGGCAGCCTCGCCTCTGTCAGTGCGCCCCAGGGTGGCTGTGGCTACAATGTAGCTTGCCATCACCAGTGTGTGAATGTGTGTGTGAATGGTGGATGACTGGATATGTCAAGCGCTTTGGGGTCCTTAGGGACTAGTAAAGCACTATATAAATACAGGCCATTTACCATTTACCATTTGTTTTGTAATTTATCTGAGCTTATATTTACCTAATTATAAGACCAGCTAAGGACTAGATGTTTTTATTATGTCTTGATATGTAAAACCTTCAAATTGAAGACCGTGTTGTGCTTTCTTTGTGCTATGACTGTATACCAGACAAGAATTTAGATGATATTTATTGTTGCGTAGTCTGTTGTCTGAATATAGAGTCTGCACAGTGGGGACTCTGCTAATGTGTCGGATTAGTTGTGATTAAGTATAAATAAGGGGTGGAAAGGAGAGAGTTAATGTGGAAATTAATAAGCCCTTTCACATTCCTCCCTCTATGACTTTCTAGCTGTCCAGATAACACTATTCCCCGCTGGCACCTGCTAATGTCTTGTCACTACGCAGCCTCCTTACGGGACTGAGCTTGAGAAAGCAAATCTGTCAAGCTCTTAGAGATGGCTTTAGCATTTTAAGTAGGCCATACTGACACTGAGACTGTCATAAATCAATCTACTGTATTAATTGTAGGAAAATCATTAGAAGTCATTATGTCTACTAACAAGACACATTTCACCATCTGACTGTTGACTCGATTTTATGATGACAAAGGACAGTGTAAGAGGTGAACAGAGTAAGCATTTTTCCTTTATGATAAATCATCTTTTTCTATTACTATTTTTCTATTTTTTTATGTCATGTCTAAATATGCAAATGAGACCTTATATATTTAATGTACCAGAGTGCATAATTTCCCATAAACTTTGGTTAAAGTAAGGTTAAAAATTCTAGTTTCAGCTTGTTGACATTTGAAACTCAAAGGTTTGTACAGAGGGGATTTTTTAATATCTCTTTTTAACACTTCATAAATTAGGAAATAACCAAGTTTTAACTGATGGACTAACTAATATAGATGTGGTACTTTACTGGTTACTCAGGTATTTTGTGCGGCTGTCCAATGGTAAATGTGTAAAAAAATGAATCTAAATGTTGTCTGAAAGGACAAATTAATGACTTACACATGAGAAAACTTGTTTTTTTCCTGATGTCTTGCTTTAAACAAGAACATTTATAGAAACTGGATTGCTAAGAATATTATTTGCAGCTATATCTTACTGTTTTATTACAAGAGAACTGCGTGTCCAAGGAGAGAAGCATCCTCTCCGTCCCAGCTGCCACCTTATCCATGCACAGATACACGCAGTAGCGCTGTTCTAGTGAATAATGCAGTTAATAAAGCAATCTAGTTAAACTAGGTGACTGACACGCATAACGCTTCAGTAGATTAAAGGCTAAGAAGCATAATGAATGCAAGACAATGCCACACTTATCAACTAAACAGCCGAGCAGTCAGTTATAGCCGCAGGGCTGCAGCTTCATCAAGGTTTGCTAAACAAAATGCACAGGAGAAAAAAAAGAGTTTTAAAAAAATCAACTTTACAGGAAACAATCAAGAGTTCGTGAGACTAAAAAGGATTTCTATGTTATTCTGTTTGCATCTGCAGGTGTTCTAGCATTCCTAGCACTGCCAGCAGGACTGGTGTCATCAGCACAGGAGCTGTACCTCAGCCACACATCCCAGGACTCTGTCTACATGGCAGTCACACACAGCAGCCCCCTGTCCTCGCCCAAACCTCCACCCCTGGACTGGCATCAGGAGGGGTCGAGTAGCGGGGAATGGTCACCCAAAGGCATGCAACCCACAAATGCCCTCCTTCCTACGTCTGCTCTTCCCCCTTTACACTTGCATCGGCTTGCCCAAGCTTCCAACTTAGCTCGTGAGGATCCTCCCAGTTATGACAGAGTCACCCCAAACACTGTGAGCACTGGCAGTCATGTGAATCACCCCAAAGAGCCCAGCTCTGATGTTGTAAACAGAAGTCTCATGCACAAATTGGTCAGGGCCCATAACCCAGTTACAGTCAGCACTAACCAGGCCAGCAGCAGCAGCAGTCCTAAATTTCCTAATGCAGAGAGGCCAAATATAGATGTGGAATCTGCTGCTATAGGGGCCCCAAACCCCCTAGCACCTCTGTCCAGCTCTGGAGCAGAAAAAGGGGATGCACTCGATGCAAACCACACAGGGCCTCAGAAGCTGAGTGTAGAGGAACTCGGGCAGCGGTATGCTCCACGCCTGCAGCCCCCCTCTTCACTCTCAGTCGATGCTGATGCTGCACGAGGCCTGAAACTCAGGAATCACGCTGTAGGATCCCCGCACCACGCCATCACCCTTCGCGAGGTGCATGGAGTGGACGAGCCCCCCACTGCTCAGTTGGTTGTCACTGTCAAGAGCCCACCACAGAATCAAACTTTCACTGCGTCCAGCGCCCCGTCCACCGTGACGGGCGTCACAACACAGAATTCAACACTCACGCCCGCCACTCGCACTGCAGCGAACGACATCCCCACTGTGGAAAGTCAGTCTCAAGGTTCTGTTCAAGGTAACAGCACTGACCTGCTAGGGAATGCAACTGCATATGGGGAGCACTTCTCCAAGAGCACATCAGTCAAGATGGAACAGCAGGCAAACAGCTCAGAGCCCACTTCCACAACCAGCGGGAACTTCCAGATCACACAGTTGCCAATCACCACCCCGACACCTGGCCACAACCCAGGCACTGCTATCGACTCCACGTCATCCCAAAAGGACATCTGCTTTAGCAGGATGGCCATCGTGTGGATCGTGCTGGCCATCAGTGTGCTCGTGTCCTCGTGTTGTAAGTAAAACCAGAGCAGCTTGGAAAACAAAGAGAGTCACATTCTGTCTGAAAGAAATGGTTTGGTATTTAAAGAATCTCAATCGTCTGCTGCACTGCAGAGAGTTTATACCACCGTCACACTTGTATATTTAATAAGAAGCCACAGAAGCCACCGTGTAGTTTCACATAAAGAGTGGGAAGAAAAGGGGAAATGGGCTTAGTTAGATTAGGCATATCTAAGTTAGTGGGTTTCCCTTGTTTGGTTGTGGCTTGAGATTCATATTTAACCTCTTTACATTCACCTGCTTGTGGTGACCTGTTTTTTATCGATTTAGCTTCCACCTTCTTTCATCCAATTTAAGTTTACACATGCCATAGTTAAAACGTTTAAGAAAAGCTGCATGAAAATCATTTAAAAGGTAACATCTTGTGTGTTTTTTGGTTTTTAATGTGCTTGTGCTCAACCCTTAATGGTTTAGCAGCAGCCTATGTGTTAATCCTCTCATCTCACTATTGGAAAAAAATGACACCGCACCAGGTCCCAGTATTTTATATTGTAGATCACATTGTTATAACACATGCATATTTTAACCATTATTAGTAATTTTATTACATTTCTGAAGTGAGTTTAATTCATTCTTAAGTTTTGACTTTTCTTGTCTTTGTTTATCTCAGTCAGCTTCTAGATTTCCCAGAATCCCTTTTGACAGCCTCCAGTTACACTTCAGGGCCGTTCCTTATGAAATTAATTTGGTTTAAAAGGTTTTCACTGGTGAAAAGCTATTCCACCCAAGGCAAAATATAATTTTGTGCACTCCAGCCCACTGAAAATGAAGTACTTTTACTTTCTGATTCCTGAAAGCCTTCTCGTTTATTTTCACCGAACGACTGGCAGCTCAGAATTTGCAGTATTGATTTCCAACTGCAGCATGTTGTCCTGAAACATGACAGGCTCTTGCTGAGCAGCAGGTGTGGGTGATTTCAGAGGCTTTTTGAAGCAGCAGCTATTCCCGTTTCTGTGCTGAGCCTCGTTTTTTTCCCTCTGCCCGCTGTAGCTGTGCTGTTGACTGTGTGCTGCATGAGGAGGAAGAAAAAGTCTTCAAGTCAGGAGAACAACCTCAGTTACTGGAACAACGCCATCACCATGGACTACTTCAGCAGACACGCCGTGGAGCTGCCCAGAGAGATACACACTCTGGAGAGTGAGGTACAAACTACTGACACTGTTAGGCTGCCTTTCTGTTACTGCTCTGCACCGCACACACTTAAAGAGGCCGCACATTTACTTGACGTTTCGCTATCAGTCAGCAGAATGCATTTAATGAATATGGAAACAACAAGAGGATCCATGTCCATGAGCATGACGCTGTGCCGCTGCGATTAACGAGGATGCTATTTGGAACAAGCAAAAGACAAATTTTTCCTCAGGGCATCTGATTCTTAGACAGTTCTTCACATCAAGTATTCACTTAAACTTACAGCAGCAACTGAATCTCAAAGACTGGCTTCAGTGTCAGTATACTGAGTAGTCTTTACTGATACATTATTAGTAACTTGGTATTAGTAATCAATAAACCTCAGCTGAGCGGGTTTAATTACATACAAGACTGCAAACTTTCAGTGAAGCATCATTTTAGTTATATTTATCAAGAATATCGGTCTGTGCATGCTCAAAAGATAGAAACCAGTGTATAAAAATCCAAAGATTTAAAGTTAATTTTCTGATATTTTTGAGGCATCCAACAAGCATTCATTATATTTAAATCTGTTTAAAAGAAAAGCATTAATAAGCCAAGATCAGTGTTTCATAAACACGAGTGGTGGGACCCACTGCAGGTGCTTCAGATTACTGCAGACAAAAAAATGTGAATAAAAGACAAAAATCTGTCAAGCTTAATCAATAAATAAACCTTAAGAAAGATCAAAGATCTTCAGTCATTCTCAAATTATCAGAAAGACTCATTTAATGATGAAATTTAATGATTGGGTATGCGTATTTAATAAAATGACACTGAGCTGTTTTTATAATGTTTTTGGTCTGGTTGAGGATTTTTGACTACATAAAAAAAAATCTTTGAAGCAATGATGCGTTTATATTATTTTACAAATGGCTTTACAGAACAGAAAAACACATTTAGGCTTCACAGATCAATAAAACAGCAGCTGATGAGGTCTGCGTTTTCATTTTAAAAGGTCTGTATCATCTTCTTGTGGTAAATAACATGTCTTCCATATCTTTCCTTCTCCGTCATGTTACGTATTTTATGTTTTGCTGTGAACAAATGGATAATCCAAGCTAAACTTTGGTCTCTTTAATTCTCATGTCGCTTTGAGCTCTGGTAGAAATCTTCTGAACCAAGAAATTCTACTAATTGGCAGCGTTTCCATTTACAAATTCACAGCTTAATCTTTCAGCACACGTGTTCCCACTTATTTTTTGCTGTAAGTAGCTTTGGGATTGGTAAAATCATCTTGTTCCCAACTGTATTATATCATTAGTTTGTTTAAAATAGTGTTCTGGCATGAATTCAGTCTTTATTCATTCCAAAACAAATCACATAACACAAGATAAAGACAAATCTGGATTCTTCAGTATTCACCTCGCGGCGTCGTCCATAAGCTACATGAAGTTTCCGTAAACTCACTTTCGTATAATTCGTCAGACATTGCCTATAAATATAACAAGATGTCCAACATATTTGACTTAAGATTTTTATCTGACGCTTTAAACTCCTTAAATCCTGTGTATCCTCTTTGCTTCTGCAAATCATTATATCTGATATCACGCTCCACACCAGAAGCTCCCAGGTTTTTAATAAAGTGATGTAAGGCTTTTACACTGTAAAATCTGCAAACCAGGTCATTTTTAAGCTACTGTCTCCCACTAATTAGAAATATTCTGCACTTAATGATGATAATTTTACACACATTCCCCTAATCGGTGTGCTTTTTAAAGGGGGCTTGGAAACTTTTAGGCAGCATGCAATTTTATTTATTTTGTTTTATTTTATTTTTAACTAACCCATTCATATTTATGCAAAACTAAGGCTTTGTAGGCTCAAGTCCAGCTCAAAGCAGAGAGTGTAATATGTTGTTTTTAGGTGCATGGCAGCGCCATCTGTTGGAAAAGATGGGATATAACAGAGGCATATTATACTCTCTCTGCAAATTCCCCCCTCTATTCTTTTTAACCGTATATTTTTATGCACCATTGCTTGCTCTCTTTGCATGTTTATTATCTTCTCTGTGTGTTTCCTTTATTTTATTTCTCTGCCTCCTCAATTTGCATTCCTTTGCCGCCTGTCGGAGGTGTCAGGAGAGGGAAGCTGAGGATCGTGTGTAGGATGCCCTTGGTGACACCCAGGTGTTGTTTACAGCTTTGCACGTGTCCGTAGAGCAGAAGCCTCGTACTGTAGCCTCCCTGGTGCTATAGGAAAATGACAGAAATGACTGTAAACCTGATGATGGTGATGGTGATGATGATGGTGTTCCTGTAGTTCCATGTGATTGGAGGAAAAAGGACTTTTTCAAAACGACCTCCTGCACCACCTCATTACTGCTGACTCACCATCACCCAGCACACTTAGATTAACACCCTCTGCTGCCTTCTTCTGAGTCATTCTCCCTTTTTGTTCCTCCACTTGTGAGGCTCTTACATCTTCCCCACCACCTCCCCTTTGTATCTCTGATCGCTGAGCTTTTTTCCACATATCTTTGTTCACCATCTCCTTAAAAGCCCTGATGTGCACAAAACCCATATTTTATCTGTCCTCTTCCACGCTAAACTTGCTGCTCGTCGCCTGTAGAGAGACTCAGATACAGTAGCGTGTGCGCTAACGGTGAGCCCTGAAGTGTGAATCATGAATTAGAGCTGCTGCTTAACAGTTACACCTCCTTTCATTTTTTTTTCCACTACGTCTTATTTTGTGCATGTACTTTTTGCAGGATCATGACACCTGTCTACCCCCTAATGGAGACTACAGCGGCAGCAGCGTGGTCCTGGTTAACCCTTTCTGCCAGGAGACCCTCTTCATCAACAGAGACAAAGCTTCTGCCATATAGAGACACAGAGGGGCGAGAAGCTCTGCAGATCCTCGTCCTCCTCTCCCCCTGCTGTTCTTGTCTATTTTATATATGTGGTAAATATTCAGAGACTTCGACTTTATACTGTATATCACAAACACAAAGAGCAACCTGAAAGAAGCGCGGCGTAAACAGACGCTTATTTACTACGAGGATGCACCTGCGTATTTTTCTGATGTACATTTTCTACAAAAGGCTTAATTGTGATAAAGGTTTTTATTGTCTTTATAAAATTACAGAGTATATGTGGTTTTGTTTCTTTGCAGTGGCTTGATGGTGAGTGCACTGTGGATGTTGCCACACAAAATCTGCTTTAGAGAGAGACACATGTGCTATAAAAAAGATTAAAGCTGTTCTTTGTAAGTTTAACTTTCCTTTAAAATCAATCCCTGAATACTTACAGCCTGTTGAACTTGAATAAGCACCTAGATAAGTCGGGGGGAGGAGAGGCAGGGATATGTGGAGGAATAATGGTTGTGAAATCTGAGCCTGTATTTATCAAACTTACTAAAAATGATCATTTAGAACTAAAAGTAAAGACTGGCATTAAAATGACTCAACCCTTAAGAGTGGCTTTCAAATGATCAGTTTGCTCAGACTAGTCAGATACACAGATTGACCCGACAATTGCAAGATTTTACCCAGTACAGCACATTTTAATATTAAAAATGTATGTTCTTTTTATCTGGTAATGTTCTAATTAAGAAGATGATTAAACATCCATCTATTTTTTTTGGCCATTTATCCAGCTCAGGTTCACTGAGAGGTTGGAGCCAGTCAATCACAGGCCTAAAACACAGAGACAGACAAGCTTTGCCAGGTATCGAGGGGACTAGGGGGTCTGAGGGGACGGTGTAAAGCTGTAGTGGCATCCTGGTTATTAAACATACACAAAATAAAACATTAAAATTAATTTGTAGAGTCAATACGTTTCTATTGTGAAAGTAAGAATTAAACCTCACGGTCACAGTTTAAGCAAAGCAATAAAAACTCGCTAAAGTGAGAAGATGTTTCTGGGAGCTGGGCCCTTTATGAATTCACTGATTCACTTTGGTTTTTAAAAAAATTATTATTCTAAACAGAAATTTAAACATTAGATGAAATCAGGTATACAGCTGCTACACTTTGAGGTACATCCTAGGAATTATATCCCAGCTAAGGGGCTTTGACGCAGGCAGCAGTGCATGATGATTCCAAACACCTTAGCCTCAGAAAAACTGTCAAAAACAGTGAAGACCGGAGCTGTGCTGTGCAGCAGACAGTGATAGCATGGAAACACACAAGTTCACCAGTTCTGCAGTTCGTTTTTAGGTGAATTTTAACCCTCGGCAGTTTGATAAATACAGGCTTGGGTCTTATCGGTCAGTCTGAGCAGGTCTTTGGGCGATGTGGAGTCCAGCATCCAGCAGTTTTGAATAGCAGCTTTCAGCTCTCAATAAAAAAATGGAGCGGACTTAAAATGGCCTTCCCCCCTCATGCGTCACCAGCTTCTCCGAAGAGGGACCACATAGATGTCTTAATTCCTTACGTTGGCCCTTTATATATCAGTATGCGTGTGCATGTAGGTGCACTGAGGCGTGCGTGTGAGCAGGCGAGCTGCGACGTGCCGCCCCCTTTAACCAAATGTCACGGTTACTTTAAAGTTTAATTGAGACTCTGCGCGACGTTCAGCTCAGTTTTTGTGCGTCCGTTCCTGTGTGTGCCTCTGTTTGTCCCGTCTGTTTGTCTCTCGTGTATATCGTGGAGTAGCTACCGGTCATGTGAGAGAAAGAGTTCCTCGCTGCTGTTGGAAACATTTAGACCACCCTTGCTACTGTAAGTGTCTCCCTCCATAGACGGCGTGTTTATCCAGTATTGCAAACCGTGTCAAAGGCTGTGTTAGAGGCAATAAAAACAAAAAATTTAAAAATATATATATATACTGAGACAAATGAAGAATGCTGTGAGCACGTACAGAGGCGATTTAATCAAAAGTGCGTTTGGATATTTAGTTTCATTATTAAATCTGTGGTCCTTCTGTCATTTGTTTTTACTTTTGCATCGCTGCCGTTTTATTCAGTAATCAATGCTGTCTGCCTCTACTGTCGCTGAAGATTCTCCGTATTGTATGATGTTGTTCTGAGATCACCTGGTGAAGAGGTGATGGCGAACAACACAGCTAATTGATATTTCCCGCATTGGATGCTCACAGCCGGGCTTGTTGTTTTTTTGCACGCTCAAAACGTGGATATTTTACAAAAATGTTCAGTGGCACGGTGGAGCAGTGTTCAACATTATGTATTTTTTGTACTGTCGTATACACACTGTACTTTTTACTGCTGAGCAATAAAACAATGGGGGAAAAAACCCATGGATTACTCTGTTTGTCTGATTTGTTCTGACTAGTTAGCTGCTACCTGTTTGTTGATTACGCAACGCGCACTGTAAACAGTCTTGCCGAGCACAGCACATCCATTGAGGCAGCGAGCTGGATTTTTCTCTTTGTGCACTGGTGCTGCATCTGGTCAAGTGACCTCTGGCTCGGGATGCTGACGTCAGTTCGGTAATCTGTTTACAAGCCTGCTTTACTGCTGAGAGGAAGCTTATTTTAAAGTCAGTGTTATTCACCCATTTGTTGGCTTTGTAGAAAGTCTTTGTAAATTAATTAATGACTAATTGTTTTGCTAGTTTTTTTCAATATCCTTATTTTTGAAAGGAAAACACATTCTAACTTTAACCATCATTACTGATATTTAATATAAAATTGGGGTTAGAAGTTCACACACACATACACATAGGCATTATTTACTACAGCTGGTACTTTCTCTTGGCCAAATAAAAAGGATTTGTTTGACAGCACTCACTGGTTTGAGCAATACTGAGATTAATGGGAAAGTCCAAAGAACTCGGAGAAACGTTTAAAAGGCGAATTATATATTTACACAACTTGGGACGGTCTCCTGGAGCCAAGTATGTAAGTGCAAGTTATTTGGA
The DNA here is from genome assembly GCF_000239375.1 of Pundamilia nyererei. Taxonomy (NCBI): domain Eukaryota; kingdom Metazoa; phylum Chordata; class Actinopteri; order Cichliformes; family Cichlidae; genus Pundamilia; species Pundamilia nyererei. Next base: position 1,765,394 of record NW_005187488.1, on the reverse strand, counting down.
TGTGTCACAACTTTGCCGAAGTCTGGAAGAAGACCCAAACCGCCATCCTTAGATAAGAGGAAACTGGTTGGGATGTTCAGGAACAACCCATGAACCATCAAAGCACAAGTCTGCCATGAACTGGGAGCTGCTGGAATACCAGCGTCACTGTCCAACCAAGAAAGAAGCCCCTGTTCCAAAATCATCACCCTCACACTTGGCTGAAATTTGCAGCTGCCCTCATGAACAGATAAAGCAAAGATGGAGCTATTTCTTCACAATGGCAAGAATGTATGTTTGGAGGATTAAAGGTGAGGCTTTCAGCTCTTGAGCATGGTGGTGGTAACATCATGCTCCTGGGCTGTTTTGCTACCGGTTGTACTGGATGTTGGGAGTAGTACTACCTCCAAATTCTTCAACTTCACCCCAAACAGCAGTTAAACAGTTGAAACGTGGACACTGTTGAGTGAACCACACATAAAAACTGGTTTTGCAATGGATAAAGCACGCTAACATTAAGCTTCTGGAATAGCCTCCCCAAAGCCCCAGCCTCAACACTATTAAAATGTGTGGGTTATTTTTAAAAGCCAGGTCTGTGCCAGAAAAGCAATCAATTTAAATGAACCAATTCTGCCAAGAAGAGCAAAGTCAAGCTAACTTTATTCATAAAGGGCTTTAAAACAGCAAGTACTGACCAAAGGGACAATTAAAAATCAGCTCTCACACTCTTGCCAATGAAAAGAGACGGGTTTTAAGAAGTGGAGAGTGAAGAAGCCCGTCTAAGATCCACCACTGTCACAGGCAAAAGCTCTGTTCCTTCTGAGCTTCTGTTGTGTCCTCGGCACACCTAGATAGCTGACCAAAAATCAAGAAATCAATCTCAAATCAAGGGCTCAAAAATATTTAATAACATCTTTTCTGCTTGAATTAAAACAATACAGCTTTTCTTTGCGTTAATGTAAAGAAGTCCAGGTAACAATGGACCACAATCACCCATCTGACTTAATATAAAACAAAAAGTGAGTCACAGGAGGACATTTCTTCTCATCTTTCTCATCCGTTGAGAAGCTGAAATCTTATATCAAGCAAGAATTTGAAAACTTTTAACTAAAATGTTAGAATAAGACACAATGTGACTTTTTTGCAGCTTGTTGTTGGCAACAAATTCAAAATGAGCCAATTTATTTAAAACAAACAAGCAAACTTATAGGTTGATATTTTGTCCTTGCAACATTTTTCATTTTTTAACACAAGCTTTAACTAATTCTGCGTTCTGATTTATTCGTATCTTGAACTGCATCCCAGCTTTTCTTAGTAGTCACATCAAATAGAAACACACAAAAACCTTAAAAAAAACACTGATGTGAAAGGAAAGAGAACATTTCAAAGCCCCCAAATTACCATAACAATAACTGTAGATATGAATCATACTCATTAATAATTATTCTGCGTAGGCATATCAGAGACCCAGAAACGGTCATTACTGTTTTCCAGCAGTAGACTGTGTTACCTAATGCAGGCTCAGCACATTAAAAGACTAATCAATCATTCACCGCTCATGTCAGGCCAGCTGAAAACTGTTGGCTAGTTTAGTTTCTGGAGTAAAGGCCTCTTGGGTTTGTCTTTTTTGCCCACCGTAATCTCTTCCTTTTGTTGGTCAGTCTGGTTGGGCTTTGTCTTTTTAAATATGCCAGTGACTGCATGCATTTTGAAGGTAGCACTTAACAAAGCCAGTTGTGTACTTCTTTAGGGCCTGTTTGTTGTTTTGTTGGTTGGTTTGGTTGGAGCCAGTTTGTGTTGTTCTGTGAAGCTGGAATAGCCTCTTTCTTAAAAACACTCTGACAACTTCCAGAACAGTTCTCTTATCTGAATTATCTATAACTAAAAGGGACACGACAACATGTTATCTGCATTCAGGACGTGCTTGAAAATGCAGTAATTTTCAGAACGATTACATCTTCATAACAAAGGAACTGTCATGGTCCCTTCGTCCTCCTGTGCCAACCTACATTTCTCTCTATCTCGCTCTGTCCACGTGGGGGTGTGTGTTTGTAATTCTGCTTGTCGGCTTCAGAGGCTGAGCCTTCTTGTGTGTCCTCTGCCGGCAGGCCACACCTGCAAGCTGTTGAGCAATCACTCACCTGGGTGCAATCTGATGATTACTCAGCGACTACTTAAGGTGGAACAGTTCCCAGAAGAAATTGCTGGGGTGTTGCACTTGCTGTGGTAGTGGGAGCACATGAGGTGCAGCATGGGTGGTGTGTTTGGTTCTGTGAGAAATTCAGCTTTATCTTTGAGCTTAAATGATTCTCTGCTGTGCAGATACTTGCTCGCCACATGTAGGTGAAGTCTGTGTGGGAGAAAGTCTCCAGATATCACCCACCTGCTTCACTCAGAAGACACCAAACAATTGACTTTTTTGTGAGTTCAATAAACCTGTTAAACTTTTATTCCTGTATTTGAGTCCAGATCTGGTTTGGTCCTCGACAAAAACACACACTTTTATTTTGTCCAAATTATTATTCTGGAAGAAAAAAAAACAACAAAATGTTAAAATATACGATCCATTGTGATGTCGTCCCAGTGGAATCACAGCACTACTTGTTTCATTATTTTATTTTCATTTCTAATTTTGCCACTTTCAATTTTCCAGGAATAAATTGGCCAATCAGTTTATCCAAGCAAGTTATAATTACTATTATGTGGATACAGTACAGCAAAAATATAAACAATTTTTTTATATAATAGAAACCAACCCATACAAGCTATTAGAGCCAAAGACATTATAAGAAAGAGACATGATACCCATGAAGGATGGAAGGAAGGAAAATACAGCAAGGAGTTGGCATTGAAATTTGGTGGAGGGGAAAAAAAAGCTTTTAAACCTTACCATAGAACAAAATCATCAAACTTGTTCAAATTTTATTCCAGATAAAATGCAGATTTTATGTTCTGTTAACCAACTGAATTAAAGCTAATTTGAATGGCGTTCAAAATAATTGCCAAATATTTAACCCGAGCTTTTACCAAGATAGCAGTATTGAGACTTGCTTCTAGAGGACAGGCCTCTGTTTTATGGGTTGCAGACAGTGCAAGTGAGGGTACTGCAAATAAAAGCTGCGCTGGACAGACTTTGTGGGGTGACCAGATCCCACCAAATTAAATGTCGAGCCCTGAGTTTGTTTAAATCATGACATTTTGATATACCTAACTTTAAGGAAAAAAAGAGGTAAACTATTGTGGTTACAGGTTCTACATCACTCAAGTGAAGGACAAATAAAAGCAATTAAAGCGTTTTTTCCAACTATTGTGATGCCACACTCCACCCTGCTTTCCTATTGGCCTGTTTGTGTGGCTGGTCTCATCTGCAGAGGTGGTGTGGCTCATTTCCAGTTGGTGACAATGGTTAAACCAGGGCTCAGTGAGCCATTGTTCTTTATAAACGCCCTCAGTGCTCAGATGCTGTGTGGCTCCCCTCCCTGAGACATCTTTTGGATTTTGGTGCAAATAAACAACATTGCATACATCATTTCTTCACCCATGCACTTATTTACACCAGTGATCGCATTTGTTACACACCTTGTGGTTAGTTTAAGCTCTTTCCTTGCTTCTGGATAACATGTGCTGACATATGAGCCCAGCTCTGCTTTTTATAATTAGGGGAACAGTGGTAAACCTTCCCAGGAGTGAACGCTCTACCAAAATTACTCTAAGAGTACACTGATGACCCATCCAGGAGATTGCAAAAGACGTCTAAAGACCATGCAGCATTCAACAATACAATACAATGAGTTTTATTCAAGAATAAGAAAGAGACTGGGTTTCCATGGGAAAGTCCAGAGGAGAAAACCACTGCTGACCAAAAAAGAACACAAAGAGTCATTTCACGTTTTCCAAAAAAATATGTGGACCGACAAGGCAAAAGCTGAACCTTTTACAAGGTTTTCACCCCGTTGCATCTGGAGTAAAACTAACACAGCATTTCATAAAAAGAAATTCATGCCAACAGTCAAACGTGGTGGTGGCAGTGTGATGGTCTGGGACTCCTTGCTTTGGCATGACCTTAAACAGGCTGTTCATGCTGGAAAACCTTCCATTGTAGATAAATTAAAACAACTCTGCAAAAAAGATTTACCCCTCCTTATCTCTGTGATCTGCTTCATATCACCACAGTTTCCCGCTCTCTCAGATCTTCATCTGCCACACCTGCTCGCCTTACCACTATGGGGCACAGAGCTTTCAGTC